>NC_057798.1:220163176-220305633 GCF_018294505.1 Triticum aestivum | reverse complement strand
GGCGGCGGGGCTCCAGGGGTCCGGTGAGGTGGCGGCGCGCACCGGCGGGCGGAGGCACGGTGGTGCAATGACGCGGGGTCGAGGGAGGCAGGGTCGAGCGGCGCTCGGCTGTGGGGCAGGGGCGGAGAGAGAGGGGATAGAGATAGAGGAGGTGGGGGCAACGGTTTTTTTACTCGCAAAAAAAGATAGCCCGCTCTTTGCCGTCTGCCAGCAGATGGCAAAGAATTTTTGTCGCCCGTCAGCAGACGGCAAAAAGGGGGGTGGACCGTTGCAGTGTACTGGTATCCGCTGGCAGCTCTTTGCCATCCACTGGCTTGCCATCTGCCAACAGACGGCAAAGAAATGACAGATGGCAAAGACCTTCTTTGTCGTCTGCCAGTTTTTTGTCATCTGTTGTTTGGTAGCTGATGGCAAAGACCTTCTTTGCCGTCCGCAAGCAGACGTCAAATAACTGGCAGACGGCAAAATCCATGATTCCAGTAGTGAAACAACGTCAGTCCGGGTTAGTTACATCCAAATCATGCAAATTAGAGTCCAAAACGAGGGCAAAAGAGTTTGGAAAAGTAGATACATTGAAGACGTATCAACTCCCCCAAGCTTAACCCATTGCTTGTCCTCAAGCAATTCAGTTGACAAACTGAAAGTGATAAAGAAAAACTTTTACAAACTCTGTTTGATCTTGTTGTTGCAAATATATAAAGCCAACATTCAAGTTTTCAGCAAAGATGATGAACTAACCATATTCACAATAACATTTAGTTCTCACGTTTACTCATATCAATGGCATAATCAACTAGCGAGTAATAATAATAAATCTCCGATGACAACACTTCCTCAAAACAATCATGATATAACATAACAAGATGGCATCTCGCTAGCCCTTTCTGAGACTGCAAAACATAAATGCAGAGCACCCCTGAAGATCAAGGACTGACTAGACATTGTAATTCATGGCAAAGGAGATCTAGTCATAGTCATACTCGGTATCAATTAATAACAATGCATACAAATGACAGTGGTGTTCTCCAACTGGTGCTTTTTATAAGAGGATGATGACTCGGCATGAAAGTAAATAGATAGGCCCTTCGCAGAGGGAAGCAGGGATTTGCAGAGGTGCCAGAGCTCGAGTTTTTGAAATGGAGATAAATAATATTTTGAACGGTATACTTTCATTGTCAACATAACAACCAAGAGATCTCGATATCGTCCATGCTACATATATTATAGGCGGTTCCCAAACAGAATGATAACGTTTATACTCCCCCACCATCAACAAGCACATTCCACGGCTGGTCTGAAACAACGGGTACTGTCCAACTAACAACAATCCTGGGGGAGTTTTGTTTGCAATTATTTTGATTTGATTTGAGCATGGGACTGGGCATCCCGGTTACCGGCCATTTTCTCGTGAATGATGAGAGGAGTCCACTCATCGTGAGAATGACCCACCTAGCATGGAAGATAGACAACCCTAGTTGCTACATGAGCGATTTGAGCATACAAAACAGAATTTCATTTGAAGGTTTAGAGTTTGGCACATGCAAATTTACTTGGAACGGCGGGTAAATACCGCGTATAGGTAGGTATGGTGGACTCATATGGAACAACTTTGGGGTTTATGGGAGTGGATCACAAGCAGTATTCCCGCTTTGTACAGGTGAAGTCTAGAAAGAGACTGGGAAGCGACCAACTAGAGAGCGACACAGTCGTAAACATGCATTAAGATTAACCAACAATGAGTGTAAGCATGAGTAGGATATAAATCACCATGAACATAAATATCGTGGATGCTATGTTGATTTTGTTTCAACTACATGCGTGAACATGTGCCAAGCCAAGTCTCTCAAATCATTCAAAGGAGGATACCATCCTATCATACTACATCACAACCATTTTAATAGCATGTTGGCACACAAGGTAAACCATTATAAACTCTTAGATAATTAAGCATGGCATGAGTAACTATAATCTCTAGTTGTCATTGCAAACATGTTTCATTCATAATAGGCTGAATCAGGAATGATGAACTAATCATATTTACAAAAACAAGATAGGTCGAGTTCATACTAGCTTTTCCTCATCTCAATCATTTCATCATATATCGTCATTATTACCTTTCACTTGCACGGCCGAATGGTGTGGACAATAATAATAGTGCACGTGCATTGGACTAAGCTGGAATCTGCAAACATTTAATTCAAAGGAGAAGACAAGGTAATATGGGCCCTTTGTTAGATCAACAATAATGCATATGAGAGCCACTCATCATTTTCATCATGGTCTTCTCCTCTCGTCCCCCAAAGAAAAGAAAAGAAATTCAAAGAACAAGAAAAACTATTTACACGGGTGAGGGAGTCCGGGGTTAAGGGGTCCTCGGATAGCCGGACTATACACTTTGGCCGGACTGTTGGACTATGAAGATACAAGATTGAAGACTTCGTCCCGTGTCCAGATGGGACTCTCCTTTGCGTGGAAGGCAAGCTTGGCAATTCAGATATGTAGATCTCCTTCTCTATAACCGACTCTGTATAACCCTAGCCCCCTCCGGTGTCTATATAAACCGGAGGGTTTAGTCCGTAGGACAAGGACAATCATAATCATAGGCTAGCTTCTAGGGTTTAGCCTTTACGATCTCGTGGTAGATCAACTCTTGTAATACTCATATCATCAAGATCAACCAAGCAGGAAGTAGGGTATTACCTCCATCAAGAGGGCCCGAACCTGGGTAAACATCGTGTCCCCCGCCTCCTGCTACCATTAGCCTTAGACGCACAGTTCGGGACCCCTACCCGAGATCCGCCGGTTTTGACACCGACATTGGTGCTTTCATTGAGAGTTCCACTATGCCGTCGCTATAAGGCTTGATGGCTCCTTCAATCATCTTCAATGACGCCGTCCAGGGCGAGGTTTTCCTTCCTGGACAGATCTTCGTATTCGGTGGCTTCGTACTGCGGGCCAACTCGCTTGGCCATCTGGAGCAAATCGATAGCTACGCGCCTGGCCATCAGGTCAGGTTTGGAAGCTTGAACTATACTACCGACATCCGCGGAGACTTGATCTTCGACGAATTCGAGCCTGTGTCAGGTGCGCCAAACAGTCACAACGAGCATGACTTAGATCTGCCATCGGACAGTGTTTGGGAGATCGAGCCTGCGGCGGCCCCGGGAATCAATCTGGAGCAGATTGTGCCATCCGAGGACGGATGGATGGACCCCGCCAGGGAGGCCGCACACTCATCGGCCTTGGAGCCGAACATTGACCCCCTCCTATGAGGCTAGTATCATCGGACCCTTGGACTCGTCTCCGGCTACAGGATCCGAACCGCGTATGTTCGTGCCTATCGAATCTGATTGGGCACCGGTCATGGAGTTCACCTCCGCGGATATCTTTCAGCACTCACCCTTGGATGATGTGCTAAATTCATTAAGGTCTCTCTCCTTGTCAGGAGACTCTTGGCCGAACTATGTCCGGCTCGAGTGGGAAGCGGACGACGAAGAAATTCGTTCCCCACCCACCACCCACTTAATAGCCACTGTCGATGACTTAACCGACGTGCTTGACGTCAACTCCGAAGACATTGACGATATGGACGACGATGCAGGAGAAGAACGGGAACCACCGCCTATAGGGTGCTGAACAACCACCTCATCATATGATATATACATGGTGGACACCCCCAAAGAAAGCAATGGCGATGAGGTAATGGAAGATAATCCCCTGGAGAAGCAATCTAGGCACCGGCATCATAGGCGTCGCTCCAAGCCCCGTGTCACAGCCCTAGAGTTTGCTTGTAACTAGTGGCATAGCATCCATGCATCATGTTTAAATTTTATGAAACTTGAAATGGGGGTTGCCTAAACCCTAGCATCAAAGGAATTTACTAGGTTCAACTAAAATATTTTCAGTGAGTTCCAAATGGCTTTCAAAAATGTTCATCATTTCTGGAAAATGCTAGAACCATAACCAGAGGTGTTGCACATTTTTCCATGACATATTTGGTCACTGAATTAAATCATATGCTATTTGCAATTGGGCATTTAAATGCTATATAATATTTTAAATGCTCAATTAATTCTGAACTTAAGTGAGGGCTGTTGGGAATATTCCAAACAGAGCCCACAATTATTTTCAGGATTTTTGAAAACGTTTTGGTATTTTAAATAAAGCCCAGAAGTTACATAAAAATAGAAAACAGAAACAGAAAACAGAGAGAGAGAGAGTTTTACCTGGCACTCACCTGGCCTGGCCCAGCACGGCCCAACCCATTGGCCTGTGCCAGTCATCGTTGTCCTCTCGCCAGTCGGACAGGGCGCGTGCCCGACGCGCGCGTGCGCTCCGCGCGCCACGCGAGCTCCCTGCCTGCCTGCGTCCCCGCCGCCCTGGATGCCCCCGCGCACGCCACACAGCCTCCCCGACCGCCCCTCACTCTCTCTCAAGCTCTTCCCCTCCTCTGCTCCCTCTCCCTCTCCTGCCCGAGCGCAGCCGTCGCCGCCGCCCGTCGTTACCACGGCCACAACCACCGCCTCACCTCCCCGACGCGTCCCAAAGCTCCGCCTCGACCTACTCTCCCTCCTCACCGCGCCAAGCAACGCCGGGAGCCCTGCAGTGACGCCGACACCGTCGTCTTCAACTTTCGGCTCCGAGATCGCCGGAGATGCTCCGACACCGTCCGGCCTTCCCCGAGCACGCTGAGCTACTCATCGACCTCGCCGTGAGCTCCTCTGCCGAACCCCTCTCTCCCCGTGCTCTATTTCCCTCCGTAGCCGCCGTTTCCACCGCACCCGAAAGCACCCCGCCGCCGGCCATGGCGCCGTCGTGGCTAGAGCCACAGTGGCTCGACGCCAAGCTCACCGTTGTGCTCAGCGCAGCCCCAGGAGCCGAACACACCCGCCTGCAGCCCCTACCGTGCCCCGTAGCATCAAACCCGCACGCCACCGAACTCCGGGCGCCGCGGAAGTGCTCGCCACCGTTAACTCCGGCCACCCCAGCACCAAACACCGCCACCGTTGGATGCGCCACATCGCTAGCTACTCGTAGCACCCACCCGCGCATCAAACCGTGGTCGGAGCAGCGTTTCCGATGCTCTCCGTCGTCTCGGCCTCGCCGGCGACTCGACGCCGGCAGGTTTGACCTGCTGACCATTGAGTGGGTGGGCCCAGTTTGACCCCTGGGTCAATGACATGTGGGCCACCCTTGCTAATTTTAGTTAGGTTAGTTTAGCGCTAATTAACCTAGATTAGTGACTAACCTAACACTAACTAACTCTATTTAGTTAGTCAACTAACCACTGACATGCGGGCCTAGGCCCCATTACAGTTTAGTTAGTATTAACTTAATCCTGTTAACTAGCTGTTACACTGACATGTGGGTCCCAGCGTCAGGTTTGACCTGGGCTGGCGCCTTTGACCTGATGACGTCACCTCGACGTCATGCTGACGCAGATAATCTTTTCTGGATTTATTTTAATTCAGAAATTTCAGAAAATGATCTAAACTTCTAAAATTCATAGAAATTCAACCGTAACTCCAAATTAAATAATTTATATATGAAAAATGATCAGAAAAATCCAATCTATCCATCTGTACCATTTTCATGCATGTTTGAACAACTTAAATCTGCTGTATACAACAATTTGAATAAATGGCATTTGAAATGCCTTATGTGGAGTTTGAATTTGAACCTAGGGTTCAAACCAACTTTCATTTAACCTGCTGCTAGTTGCATTAGCTCAAACCACAGCATATTGCCATGTCATGATCATGCATCATATTGTGCATTGCATTGATTGTGCTTCTTCTTTGTTTGTAGGTGCTTGTCCCCTCTCAGTAAGACGTGTACCGACGATGTGATCGATGACACCAATGAAGAAATATACTATCTTCAGAAGTGCCAGGCAAGCAAAACCCCCTTGTTCATTCCGATACAATCCCACTCTCTCGCTCCTGCTCTTTTTTACTGCATTAGGACAACAACGATTCATCTGTTACTTGCTGCGGTAGCTGAACCCCTTTATCCTCTGCATGACCTGTCATTGCCACAGTAAATAGATGAAACCCACTAGCATGAGTAGGAGTTGTTTGAGCCCTGTTGTGCCTACTCATTCATGTTTGTTTATCATGCCTGCTATTGCTTAGAGTTGAGTCAGGTCCGATTCATCGAGGATGAATCAGAGGTGTGTGAACATGTCCTACTATGTGTGAGCTAAGTGTGTGAACACGATTTGGTAAAGGTAGCGGTGAGAGGCCATGTAGGAGTACATGGTGGGTTGTCTCATTGAAGCCGTCCTTAGAAACTGAGTTCTGTGTTTGTGATCCATGATTCAGCTACTACCATGCATTGGGCCCTGAAATATGACCGCGCTCGACTTCTTAATCACCCTTGTCCTCTGTCCAGGAGTTGCAAGTAGTTTCTGGTGTTTGTAGTATGCTGGAGGCCGTGCGCAGCGCTGACCGAAGGGGTGGGCTGTGATGCGGTAGGCACGTGGCCGGGTATACCGGGCACCCGTTTGGTGTCACGGAACCCTGTACACATCGTTTGGGGCTGTGAGCGAAACTCCGGCCGGATCTCCTCATGGATGGAACCCGAATAGGCGATAAACCTGGACTAGAGACTTGAGTGTTTAGGTAGGTCGTGGTCTACACCCACGTCGGCTTTCGCTTGAAGTATGCCGAGCACATGTCGGGTGCAGACGCTAAGTGGTGGAAACATGTATGAAGAAGTACACCCCAGCAGGGTTAATATGATCTATTCGAATAGCCGTGTCCGCGGTAAAGGACTTCTGGGTTGCCTATAACAGTTCATAGACAAGTGAAAGTGGATACTCTAAAATACGCAAGATAAGCGTGAGTGCTATGGATGGCGTTCTCGTAGGGAGACGGGAGCGAATCCATAGTGGTGTATTGATATGGTGAATATGTGGACTCGTGTATGCCACCTCAAAAGAGTTACTTGCAGTCGTAGTTCAGGATAGCCACCGAGTCAAAGCTGGCTTGCTGCAGTTAAACTCCACCATCCCCTTTGTTGATAATGATGCATATGTAGATAGTTCTGATGTAAGTCTTCCTGGGTACATTTGTACTCACGTTTGCCTATTTTATGTTTTGCAGAGAGACTTCAGTCTCACTAGTAGTTCCACGTGGACTTCGACGTTTAGCTTGTTACCTCAGCTACGATCTTGTGCCCTCGGCAGGATCTGGTAGATAGTCAGGGTCCTCAGCCTTTTTTCATTTATAGATGTCTGTACTCAGACATGTTAAGCTTCCGCTTGTGCTTTGAATTGTATGCTCTGAATGTTGGGTCATGAGACCCCTGTTTGTAATATCTCGCTCCTCGGAGCCTATTGAATAAAATACTTGAGTCGTAGAGTCATGTTGTGATGCCATGTTGTATTTGCACATATCGAGCATATTGTGTGTATGTTATTGAAATGCTTGGTATGTGTGGGATCTGACTATCTAGTTGTTTATCTTTAGTAGCCTCTCTTACCGGGAAATGTCTCCTAGTGTTTCCACTGAGCCATGGTAGCTTGCTACTGCTCCGGAACACTTAGGCTGGCCGACATGTGTCCTTCTTCGTTCCTGTGTCTGTCCCCTCGGGGAAATGTCACGCGATGAATACCGGGGTCCTGTTAGCCTGCTACAGCCCGGTTCACCGGAGTCCTGTTAGCCCAGTGCTACAGCCTGGATTCACTCGCTGATGACCGACACGTTCGATGCTGGGTCATGGATGCATGTCCCTGTAAGTTTGTGCCACTTTGGGTTTACGACTAGCCATGTCAGTCCGGGCTCCTTATCATATGGATGCTAGCGACACTATCATATACGTGTGCCAAAAGGCGCAAACGGTCCCGGGCAAAGGTAAGGCGACACCCATGGGAATACCGTGCGTGAGGCCGCAAAGTGATATGAGGTGTTACATGCTAGATCGATGTGGCATTGAGTCGGGGTCCTGACACCCCGCCATAGCAAAAATAGTGATACCGGCACAAGAGATGATAACAATCCGGATGGTGTCGAAGACGAAAACAATCCTGCCCAGCAAGGCTTCGAGCAGGTCGAGCAAGAAGATGGACAAGCTAGCCCCAAGGAACAGGTAACAGATGGAGAATCAGAGGATGATAATTACATGCCTCTCTCCGAAGACGAAGTGAGCCTTGGCGACGAAGAATTCATCGTGCCTGAGGATACAGTCGAGCAGGAGCGCTTCAAGCGCCGGCTTATAGCCACTGCAAAAAGCTGAAGAAAAAGCAGCAACAGCTTCAAGCTGATCAAGATCTGCTAACTGATAGATGGACCGAGGTCCTGGCTGCCGAGGAATATGGACTCGAGCGCCCTACCAAAAGTTACCAAAAGTGCAGGTTGCTACCTCAACTCAAGGAGGAGGGGTTAAATCCCACACTACCAGCGCATGATGCGGCTGACCGGCCACCCCGTGGCCGAGACAAAGCGGTGTACCAGCCCGAAGTCCAGACCGCACCCCGTCGCCTATCAAACAATAATACGGAGGCCCGGGGCTACACGAAGGACCTGCGAGATGTATTGGAAAACAAAGCAGGACAATCAAGATCGATCTACGGATCACGGGGGCGTGCCACAATGCATGACAATTACCGTCACGCCGGATACACTAAACAAAAGTCTGGCCGGACTGAATACAATGTAGCCCGGCACAGAGGCGCCGGACACCCCCAATGCTTCACTGATGAAGTAATGGATCATGAATTTCCAGAAGGGTTTAAACCCGTGAACATTGAATTATACGATGGTACTACAGACCCTGCGGTATGGATAGAATATTTCTTCCTCCATATTCACATGGCCCACAGAGATGATCTACATGCTATCAAGTACCTCCCACTAAAACTCAAGGGACCGGCTCGACATTGGCTAAATAGCTTGCCGGCAAACTCCACCGGGAGTTGGGAGAACCTGGCAGACGCATTCCTTGACAACTTCCAGGGCACTTATGTGCGACCACCGGATGCTGATAATCTAAGTCATATAACTCAACAGCCTGGAGAGTCAGCCAGGAAATTTTGGACCCGATTTCTAACTAAAAAGAACCAAATTGTCAACTGTCCGGATGCCGAAGCCCTAGCGGCCTTTAAGCATAACATCCGTGACGATGGCTTGCCCGACATCTCGGCCAAGAAAAGCCAAAGTCCATGGCAGCCCTCACCACACTCATGACCCGCTTTTATGCGGGCGAGGATAGCTGGTTGGCTCGTAGCAACAACACAGCAAGCAATCCTGGCACATCAAAAGCCAGGGATAGCAACGACAAACCATGGCGCAACAAACACAAGCGTCGCAAAAATGGTGATAGCGCCGAAGACACAGCAGTCAATGCCAGATTCAGTGGCTCCAAGTCCGGTCAGCGGAAAAAGCCATTCAACAAAAACAATTCAGGCTCGTCCAGTTTGGACCGCATACTCGACCGTCCATGCCTAATTCATGGCACCCTAGGAACACCAGCTAATCATACCAACAGAGAATGCTGGGTCTTCAGACAAGCCGGCAGGTCAGGTGCCGAAAACAAGGGGAAGGGGTCTCAAAGCGAAGATGACGACGAGGAGCCCCGATCACCGAACACAGGAGGACAGAAGAAATTCCCTCCCCAGGTGAAAACGGTGAATATGATATACGCAACCCATATTCCCAAGCAGAAGCGTGAACTAAGGGACGTGTATGCAATAGAGCCAGTCGCCCCAAAGTTCAACCCATGGTCCTTTTGCCCGATAACTTTCGATCAGAGGGACCATCCTACCAGCATCCATCATGGCGGTTCGGCCGCATTGGTCCTCGACCCCATCATTGACGGATTCCACCTCACACGAGTCCTTATGGACGATGGCAGCAGCCTGAACCTGCTCTATCAGGATACAGTGCACAAAATGGGCATTGACCCCTCAAGGATCAAGCCCACAAAAACCACCTTCAAAGGTGTCATACCAAATGTAGATGCCTGTTGCACGGGCTCAATCACACTGAAAGTGGTATTCGGATCTCCGAATAGTTACCGTACCAAAGAGTTAGCCTTCGACATCGTCCCCTTTCGCAGTGACTATCAAGCATTGCTCGGACGAACCACGTTCACTTAGTTCAACGCGGTGCCACATTATGCCTACCATAAACTCAAGATGCCCAGTCCATGCGGCGTCATCACAGTTAATGGCAGGGCCAAACTCCCCCTCACTGCCGAAGAGTCCACCGTCGCTTTAACAGCAAGAGCAACGGATGACACCTTTCAACCGAACCTCGAGTCGACGGCCAAGCTCCCGGACACCGCCAAAGGAGTCTGAACTACTGCGCGGCAGGATAGCCTGGCTCACTTGGAGCTTAATTAAAAACACTCCGGCTAAAAGGTAAGACAAGCCACATACCGCGGCTCAACCGCTCTGTGGCGCAAAACCATTCCTTACATTTTCTTTGCAGGTTCACCTTTGCGTAGGCCAGGACGGATGGTGTGAAGACAGTTCGAGCGCGTAAGGGAATCTCTAGATATTCCCCTCTATGATCATCCGACCACACTCCGGATCCGCATAGACCTTGCTCCCGCCTGGTCTCAGCAGGTTCCGCGGTCGTATTTCTTTTTATCACATTACCTGTACTCATACACATTGACGTATTATTCAGATACAACATGTGGGTTTATATGATGCTCGTCTGCAGCTATTTCTTATTAAAACTCTTTTGTTAAAAGGCACCTGCATATCACGATATGCCTTAATATGCTAGGGGCTTCATTATACCCATACTACGGCAAAAAAGTCCGAACACCTTCACGGCAATTCGGCACCCCGAACTTATAGCATTATATGCATCAGCTCCGAATCATGTCTTGGGTCAATAGTTGGGTTTGCCCGGCTCCTATGTTTTGGTACCTTACATTCCGCTATATCAGCTAACGTAGCACAGGGAGAACTACTGCGATTATGTCCCGGTTCTTCCGGACGAGCACCTCAGTAGAAAAAGCCGAAAACTGACTGTCATGATGCAGCAAGAGCTGGTCAGCTGTTCGAGAGGTTGTAAAATCTTTAAGGATTTCTTCCGCATAATGCCATAACCAATGCAGCATGCGATGGATCGGCTTTTCTTCCGATCAGGCGCTTATAGAGCCCCTCGTGCGGTCTTCCGAACACCAGGAGCTGCGCCTACCTTCCTTTTAAAACTCCTATGGCTAAGTGAGAGTGATAAAGCCCTATAGTCTGATTGCCTGGTTCGCTGTGCTGAACACCTCCTTCAAGGACCCAAAACTGGGATAAAGAGTGCTCAGGTTTATCCCGAACACCCCCGTACTTACTACGTGGGGGCAGAAGCCGACGACTGGCCAACTCTCAGGATTAGTATATAAAACGGCCGCACAGGAGGAAAAACTTTCAAACAACAAGCAATAAATAATAGAAATGACCTTGTTCAAACATTACAAAGGAAAAACATGACCGTATTCATGGAAATATAATGTCCTTGGTGCATTGCTCCGCCGCAAGGCGGGCCCCTTTCAAGACACCTTCATAATACAGCTCGGGCTTGCGGTGCTCCTTTCCCTTTGGCAGTCCCTCGGTCATCAGCTTTTCCGCATCCATCTTCCCCCAATGCACCTTTGCGCGGGCGAAGGCCATTCGCGCACCTTCTATGCAGACCGACCGCTTGATGACTTCGAGTCGAGGGCAGGCACTCACAAGCCGCTTCACGAGCCTGAAGTAACTGCTCGGAATCGGCTCGGCGGGCCACAGCCGAATAATTAAATCCTTCATGGCTAGCTCGGCCGCCTTATGCAGTTCGGCCAGCTGTTTTAGTTGATCAGAGAAAGGCACCGGATAATTCGGCACCAGATACTGCATCCAGAAGAGCTTATCCGCGGTATTCCTCTCTTCGGCTCGGTAGAATTGGGCGCATCAAATATGCTGTGCGGCAGCTCCGCAAATACCCCTGGAGAAATCAGAATTCAAACTCACAACTTGATTTTCTCCTTTCAAATACCCGCTTTGTATAGAAAAAGCCTTACCGGCCGCAATCTTCCTCGCCTCCTGGATTTCCTTTAGGGAACCTTGGGCTTCCCCCCGGGCATCACTTGCGGCTTGGCGAGCCTGGGAGAGTTCGGATTCTTTCCCTGATAAACTCTACTCCAAGGTCTCGCATTTCTTCACGGCCTCCTGAAGCTCTCGCTCAGCTTCAATAACTCTGGCCTCGTGCTTCTCACGGATAGACTGCTCTGCGACTGCCTTCTTCTCGGCTTCGGCCACAGCCTTCTTAAGAGCCTCAATTTCGGACGTCGCCCCTAGAGCACATCATAAAAATGTTTTAATCATATACACTTATTCATTTGTGATAAATAAACAAGGTTTCTGCATACCTTGGTTATCCTCCAGCTGTTTCTTCACTCGGCCAAGTTCTCCTTCAGCCCGCTCTAGACTATGCCTCAGTCCGGACACTTCCGCAGCATGAGAGGAGGCACTCGCTACAAACGCCTGCTTATAAAAAAAGAGATATATGTCATCAAGTTAGTCTCCTGCAAACATAAATTTGATCCTCTGTCCGGTTCTTTCTTTCACCGAACAGTGTATCAGGGGCTGCTATCTATACCATGACACTCTTCCAAACCTCATAAAACATACCTCAAAGCCTCTCATGAGGCTGATACAGGATTCATTCGATCCACTCTCAGCGGAGTGAATCTTCTCAATCACCGCACCCATAAGGGCACGATGTTCATCAATGATGGAGGCGCTCTTCAGCGCCGCTAATAAAGCATCTGGCACCTCTGGTTAGACAGAGGTTGCCGATGGAACAGACACACCCGCTTCAGCCGATGGAGACCGCCTGTCTGATTTTGGGGCCTTATTGGTCTCTAGTATCATGTCCGGCTAGGGGCCGGATTCAAGACGACCCCCGCCGTTGACATCCATGGGAGCCTTCTCTCCCGTGTGTCCGGACCCTGAAGTTTGGCCTCCTGGCGCCGCCTTTGCGATCTCCCCCCTCCATGGCCTGGGTCCTTCTGGGACGAAACCTCGGTGTCATTCACATGTCTGGGGGAGGGGGCCTTTGGGGGTGTCCCGCTCTCCATGGCATCTGAACCCAGCAAGTCCTCCAACGAGGATTGTTCGGCACGGGACCTCGCAGGACTGTAAGAAGTATGGATCAGATTAAAGTGTTATGCCATGGCAAGTCTGGACGCATAAGCATGTTCGGATTTTATACTCACGAGTTCACCAGGGGCTGGGCCCTGGGATCCCACTCCGGGCTGCTATCGGCGGCGGCAGTGGACTCCTCTGGAAGGGGAGTTTTTCCCCTTTTAGGTGACTCGGCCTCCAAGGATGTGGAGGCCGTCCTTTTCTTTCTTCCCCTCGAGGGGGATTCGTCTTCCTCCTCCTCCTCGTCCTCTTCGGAGGAAGAATGGGCATTGGAGTCTTCGGATTTTGTGTCCGAAGCGCCACGGCGACGGAGGCCGCCCCTGGTCTTCTTGGCCTCCTTTTCGGCCTTCTTCTTCGGTGCCTTGTAAGGCGCCGGGACCAGCATCTTCATCAGAAGTGGGCCGGCCGGTTCTTCTGGCAGCAGGGTTGGACTGTAGATCCGCCCCGCCTTCTTCGCCCAGCCCTAGGAAATTTGTGGGAAACACAATAAGCATTTTCCTAAGGATATGCAAATAAAACATATGAATTGTCAACGTACAATTACTTACCGAACTTGCAGGGCGGGACAGTTGGTACCCGCAGTCCTCGGCGGAGTCCGGCCACGATTTTCCGGACTTGAAAAGCACCTTCCAGATGTCCTTGTGTGGGAGCCAAAGAGCTCTAGCAGGGTCTGGTGCTTGGCCGGGTCGAACTCCCATAAATTTCAAGCTCGGTGTTGACAAGGTAGAATCCGGCGAACTAACATCACCTGGACTACATTGACGAGCTTGATGTTCTTGTCTTCCATATCTTGGACGCGCGTATGGAGCACCGATAGTTCGTCAGACGAAGCCCAGTTCAGGCCCTTCTTGGGCCAGGACGTAAGTCGCAGGGGGGCTTCGGATCTGAACTCCGGAGCGGCGGCCCATTCCTTGCCGTGCGGCTCAGTGATGTAAAACCACTGCTGCTGCCACTCCTTGACGAAATCATTGAAAGTATATGTTGGCCATGTAACGTTGGGCATCTTGCTCACCATGGCGCCTCCGCACTTGGCATGCTCGCCACTCACTACCTTGGGCTTCACATTAAAAACTTTCAGCCATAAGCCGAAATGTGGTGGGATGCAGAGAAAGGCCTCGCACATGACGATGAATGTCGAGATGTTGAGGAAGGAATTGGGGGATAGATCATGAAAATCAATCCCGTAACAATACATGATGCCGTGAATGAATGGGTGAAGGGGAAACCATAGCCCGCGGATGAAATGAGGGAGGAATACCACCCTCTCATGGGGTTCCGGAGTAGGGATGATTTGTCCCGTCGTTGGGAGATGGTGGCTGATTCTTTTGGCCAAATACCCGCCCCCCCCCCCCCGAAGTTTTTTGATATCCTTCTCCCGGATAGTAGAGGCTATCCACTTGCCTCCTGCTCCGGATCCGGACATTTTCGGGAAACCTTTTTGGGCGGAGAAGACGAACGCTTGGGCACTAGGGCTCGAGCAAAAAGGAATGGATGAGCAGAGGAAGAAGAAGGCGTGGGTGGAAAAGGGAGTTCTTATCCCCTTATAGAGGCAGCAGAGATCCTGCGCCTCCCCACTTACCCAGTAAGTTCGCTTATTCCCCAAGCGCCACGATTGATGGCATGGTTGGGTTACCCACACCCGTATTGATGAGAATCCCGTGATAAGGGGACACGATCTCTGCTTCGACAAGACGTGCCGATAAAACTGCCTCGCAATATGTGCGGTGGCAGGTTGTGAAAAATGGTTCGAATAATGACTGGGCCATGGTGTGATGTCACACTATGGAAAATTGTCAACAGATTAGATCTGTGGAATATTTTGTTCTCTACGGTGGTATGTGGAATTTGTTTTGCAGAGCCGGACACGACTCTTGTGTTCAAAATATTTTATGGAGTAGTCGGAGAAGGAACCTGCCTTGCAATGCCGAAGACAATCTGCGCATCAGACTCATCGTCATCAAAGCCTGGTTCAGGGGCTACTGAGGGAGTCCAGGATTAAGGGGTCCTCGGACAGCCGGACTATACACTTTGGCCGGACTGCTGGACTATGAAGATACAAGATTGAAGACTTCGTCCCGTGTCCGGATGGGACTCTCCTTTGCATGGAAGGCAAGCTTGGCAATTCGATATGTAGATCTCCTTCTCTGTAACCGACTCTGTGTAACCCTAGCCCCCTGCGTGTCAATATAAACCGGAGGGTTTAGTCCGTAGGACAAGGACAATCATAATCATAGGCTAGCTTCTAGGGTTTAGCCTTTACGGTCTCATGGTAGATCAACTCTTGTAATACTCATATCATCAAGATCAATAAAGCAGGAAGTAGGGTATTACCTCCATCGAGAGGGCCTGAACCTAGGTAAACATCGTGTCCCCCCCCTCCTGTTACCATTAGCCTTAGACGCACAGTTCGGGACCCCCCTACCCGAGATCCACCGATTTTGACACCGACAACGGGAAAGCTCCCAACAAGCAAAAGAAGACGAGAAATCTTTTTGGGTTTTCATGTTTAATTACTACTACTACAAGCATGGAAAGTAAACTAGCTAAAAGCTATAACTAATTTTTTTGTTTTTTTCTCAAAGAAAACACACAAGAAGAAAGCAAGAAAAGAAAATAAACTAGCATGGATAATACAATGAAAAAGTATGAACACCGACAACTAGAATGAGTATGTGAACATGAATGTAATGTCGGTGAGAGATACATACTCCCCCAAGCTTAGGCTTTTGGCCTAAGTTGGTCTATGCCCATGGATCAAAGTAGCCCTCTCCGGTGTACTGAGGAGGATCCTCGGGGTTCCACTGGTTAGCGAGCTCCTGCAGATCCCACTGATAAATAGACTCCTGATGTGGATCAGGTGATGACTCTGGCTCCGGATCTAGGGATCGTGTCAGCTCCCAGTATGCATGAATGTCCGCCGGCATGATGAGGTATGTGCCTGAATTAATATTAAACAAAGAAGGTGCAGGCAAGGTAATAATCTGACAAGTCTTTTTACTAAATACCAGGTTATAAATGAGTCTCTTTTCCTTATCATAGCAAAGAAAATCATGTGTTACCATACTTTGATAATCTAAGTAAATAGTGGGCAACACCTTTTCTTCTTTCTCATAGTGTCTAATAGGTATCTCAAAATATTTAGCAAGACGAGAAGCATAGATACCTCCAAAAATGGGGCCCTTCGTATAGTTTAAACTCATCCGTTTAGCAACCATAGCGCCTAAACTGGAAGTTTTATCACGAAGTAAAGCATGGCGCAAAATGGCAAGGTCAGGAGCACTGAGAGCCCCACTATTCCCGCAACCAATTAAACATCTACTAGCAAATATTGAATAGTAGTGTAGGACAAGAAAATGTATAGTAGTAGTTCTTGCATTCGACGCTTTTCTATTTTACCTATGATAATGTCATTGATAAAATCTCCCACATCACATGGACGTGGTTCCTCGAGGCTGCCCTCAAAAGGTAATTTGCAAACCTCACAAAAATCATAGAGCGACATCTCCTTAAACTCATCATATAAATAAAATTCTACCGAGGGTGGTGATCTCCTAGCATGAAAATGAAAATTTTGCACGAAAGTATTAGTGAGTAGGAGATACTGATCACACTTATCATGGAGAAAGTCGATGATGCCTGCATTCTCAGCCAAGTAATAGAAATCCTCCAAAATTTCGGCTGCCTTCAATAATCCATCACATGGCCATTCACACGATCTGACCTCCGCGGTACGAGGAAGGTTGTAGTTGGGCTTTTCATTCTCTTCATTCTCCTTTTCCTTCAAACCCCGGCTCGAGGAGCCTCTCAACAATCTCCTCAACATTTTTCTTCCTCTGAAATTTTCTGAAATTTTTAGTGACTCAAAATAAAAGTGAACCAAACTCAACAAGATTGATAGCAACTACTCTCACAAGTGCCTAGAGACTATATCATGCATTAAAACTGCTTTGGACCATATAAATTTGACATGCAAGCTCAAGAACAGGGTCACCTCAGCAGCAAAAGTTTGCAATAAATAAAGCACTAGAACAAAAACTAATTGGACTATTGGAGGAGTCACATACCGAAGAACGATCCCCCAAAGCAGTTTTGTGAATGGAGCTTTGAGCAAGAAGATCGAAAATGGCAGCAAAATGAGCAAGAACACGAGTTTGAGCTACGGAATGATTTTTTCTGGAGGAAGACGAAGTGGATGGGTGCTGGAATAAGTGGAGGGGGCCACGTGGGGCCCATGAGGCAGGGGCGCGCCCTCCACCCTCGTGGCTCACCCCCTTGTGTGTTCTTAGTGCCAGAAATTCTCAAATACTCTATAAAAAATCATACTAAATTTTCATGGCATTTGGAGAACATTTATTTTCGGGGTATTTTTTATTACAAGGATAATTCAGAAAACAGACAGAAAATACTATTTTTGATTCTAAATAACAGAAAGTTAAAGGAGGGTACAGAAAGTTGTGCTTTCTAACTTCATCCATCTCATGCTCATCAAAGGGATTCCATTAACAAGGTTGATCAAGTCTTATTAACAAACTCTTTTGAATAACATGAAACCGAAGAATTTTTGAATAACACTATGTTACCTCAACGGGCGTATGCATGTCCCCAACAATAAGAACATCATATTTATTTTTGGCAGTAAGAAGAGGGAATTCAAATCCTCCAATAGTAATAGTTGAGATTTTTTCCAATAGAATTGATACTGTGAACTTGAGGTTGTTTCTTCGGAAAGTGTACCGTATGCTCATTACCATTAAGATGAAAAGTAACATTGCCTTTGTTGCAATCAATGATAGCCCGTGCAGTATTCAGAAAGGGTCTACCAAGGGTGATCGACATACTGTCGTCCTCGGGAATATCAAGAATAACAAAGTCCGTTAAAATAGTAATGTTTGCAACCACAACTGGCACATCCGCACAAATACCGATGGGTATAGAAGTTGATTTATTAGCCATTTGCAAAGAGATTTTAGTAGGTGTCAACTTATTCAAATCAAGTCTATGATATAAGGAGAAAGGCATATCACTAACACCGACTCCAAGATCACATAAAGCAGTTTTAACATAGTTTCTTTTAATGGAGCATGGTATAGTTGGTACTCCTGGATCTCCTAGTTTCTTTGGGATTCCACCCTTAAAAGTATAATTAGCAAGCATGGTGGAAATTTCAGCTTCTGGTATCTTTCTTTTATTTGTAAGAATATCTTTCATATACTTAGCACAGGGAGGCATTTTAAGCATATCAGTCAAACGCATACGCGAAAAATAGGTCTAATCATTTCAACAAGGCGCTAAAAATCCTCATCATCCTTTTTCTTGGATGACTTTGGAGGGAAAGGCATGGGTTTCTGAACCCATGGTTCTCTTTCTTTACCGTGCTTCCTAGCAACGAAGTCTCTCTTATCATAACGTTGATTCTTTGATTGTGGGTTATCAAGATCAGCAGTAGGTTCAATCTCTACATCGTTATCATTACTAGGTTGAGTATCAACATGAACATCATCATTAACATTATCACTAGGTTCATGTTCATCACTAGATTGTGTTTCAGCATCAGAAATAGAAATATCATTGGGATTCTCAGGTGTGTCAATAACAGGTTTGCTAGAAGCATGCAAAGTCCTATCAGTGTCCTTTTTCTTTTTATTATTAGGACTAGGTGCATCAGAATTAACTGTCTGAGAATCTTGCTCAATTCTGTTAGGATGGCCCTCAGGATTCAAAGGTGCCTTAAGTACTTGCCACCTCTAGTCATAACTCTAATAGCATTATCATTGTTCTTATTATTTAACTCATGGAGAAAATCATCTTGTGCCTTAAGTACTTGTTCTACTTGAGTCGTAACCATGGAAGCATGTTTACTAATAAGCTTAAGATCACTTTTAACTCTAGAAATATAATTACTCAAGTGTTCAACCATGTAATCATTGTATTTCAATTGTCTACCAACATAAGCATTGAAGTTTTCTTGTTTAACAATAAAATTATCAAACTCATCCAAGCATTGACTAGTAGACTTATTATGAGGAATATCACCTTCATCAAATCTATAGAGAGAATTTACCTATACTACCTGTGTCGGGTTATCAAGACCATGTATCTCTTCAATAAGTGGTAAATCTTAACATCTTCAGCTTTAATACCCTTCTCTTTCATAGATTTCTTTGCTTCTTGCATATCTCCAGGACTGAGAAATAGAATACCCCTTTTCTTTGGAGTTGGCTTAGGAGTTGGTTCAGGAAGTGTCCAATCATTATCATTACTCAATATATTATTCAATAGCAATTCATCTTGCTCAACAGTTCTTTCCCTGAAAACACAACCAGCACAACTATCTAGGTGGTCTCTAGAAGCATCGATTAGTCCATTATAAAAGATATCAAGTATTTTATTTTTCTTGAGAGGATGATCAGGCAAAGCAAGTAATTGGAGAAGCCTCCCCCAAGCTTGTGGGAGACTGTCTTCTGCAATTTGCACAAAATTAAATATTGCAAGGCAGCTTGTTTCTTATGAGCAGGAAAATATTTTGCAAAGAAGTAGTAAATCATATCCTGGGGACTATGCACACAACCAGGAGCAAGAGAATTAAACCATATCTTAGCATCACCATTTAACGAGAAAAGAAACAATTTAAGAATATAGTAATAGTGATTTTTTCCCTCATGAGTAAATAGGGAGGTTATATCATTCAATTTAGTAAGATGTGTCATAACAGTTTCAGATTCATAACCATAGAAAGGATCAGATTCAACCACAGTAATTAACTCAGGATCGACAGAGAATTCATAATCCCTATCAATAACACAGATAGGTGAAGTAGCAAACGTATGGTCATATTGCATTCTAGCATTCAAAGACTTTTCTTTCAGCTTAGCTAACAGTTTCTTGAGATCATATCTATCATTGCAGGCAAAAAAGTCTCCAGCAGTTTCTTCATCCATAATATAACCCTCAGGTACAACAGGCAATTCATATCTAGGGGGAGAATCTTCATCATCACTTTCATTAATATCATCAGTTTCGGTAATTTAATTCTCTCTAACCCTAGCAAGTGAAGGAAATATGCCCTAAAGACAATAATAAAGTTGTTATTTATATATTTCCTTATATCATGATAAATGTTTATTATTCATGCTAGAATTGTATTAACCGGAAACTTAGTACATGTGCGAATACATAAACAAATAGAGTGTCACTAGTATGCCTCTACTTGACTAGCTCGTTAATCAAAGATGGTTAAGTTTCCTAGCCATTGACATGAGTTGTCATTTGATAAACGGGATCACATCATTAGGGAATGATGTGATTGACTTGACCCATTTCGTTAGCTTAACACTTGATCGTTTAGTATGTTGCTATTGCTTTCTTCATGACTTATACATGTTCCTATGACTAGGTGATTAGGCAACTCTCGAATACCGGAAGAACACTTTGTGTGCAACCAAACGTCACAACATAACTTGGTGATTATAAAGGTGCTCTACAGGTGTCTCCTATGGTGTTTGTTGAGTTGGCATATATCGAGATTAGGATTTGTCACTCCGATTATCGGAGAGGTATCTCTGGGCCCTCTCGATAATGCACATCACTATAAGCCTTGCAAGCAATATGACTAATGAGTTAGTTATGGGATGATGCATTACGGAATGAGTAAAGAGACTTGCCGGTAATGAGATTGAACTAGGTATTGAGATACCGACGACCGAATCTCGGGCAAGTAACATACCGATGACAAAGGGAACAACGTATGTTGTTATGCGGTTTGACCGATAAAGATCTTCGTAGAATATGTGGGAGCCAATATGAGCATCCAGGTTCCATTGTTGGTTATTAGCCGGAGACATGTCTTGGTCATGTCTACATAGTTCTCGAACCCGCAGGGTCCGCACGCTTAACGTTCAGTGACGATCGGTATTATGAGTTTATGTGTTTTGATGTACTGAAGGTAGTTTGGAGTCCCGGATATGATCATGGACATGACGAGGAGTCTCGAAATGGTCGAGACATAAAGATCGATATATTGGACGACTATATTTGGACGTCGGAATGGTTCCGGGTGAGTTCGGGCATATACCGGAGTACCGGGAGGTTACCGGAACCCCCGGGAGGTATATGGGCCTTATTGGGCCATAGTGGGGGAGAAGAGAGGGAGGCATCGGAGGGGGCGCACCCCCCTCAAGCCCAATCTGAATTGGGTGGGGGACTGCCCCCCTTTCCTTCCCCCTCTCTCCCCCTTCCTTCCGTTCCTAGTCCAACTAGGGAAGGGGGGAATCCTACTCCCGGTGGGAGTAGGACTCCCCATGGGGCGCGCCATAGGAGGGCGGGCCCTCCCCTCCTCCACTCCTTTATATACGAAGGAGGGGGGCACCCCATAGACACACAAGTTGATCATTGATCTCTTAGCGGTGTGCGGTGCCCCACTCCACCATAATCCACCTCGGTCATATCGTTGCAGTGCTTAGGAGAAGCCCTATGCCGGTAGTTTCATCATCACCGTCATTACGCCATCATGCTGACGAAACTCTCCCCTGACACTCTGCTGGATCGTGAGTTCGTGGGACGTCACAGAGCCGAACGTGTGCAGATCGTGGAGGTGTCGTACTTTCGGTACTAAGATCGGTCGGATCGTGAAGACGTACGACTACATCAACCGCGTTGTCATAACTCTTCCACTTACGGCCTACGAGGGTACGTGGACAACACTCTCCCGCTCGTTTCTATGCATCACCATGATCTTGCATGTGCGTAGGATTTTTTTTTGAAATTACTGTGTTCCCAATAGTGGTATCCGAGCCAGGTTTATGCGTAGATGTTATATGCACGAGTAGAACACAAGTGAGTTGTTGGCGATAATAGTCATACTGCTTACCAGCATGTCATACCTTGATTCGGCGGTATTGTTGGATGAAGCGGCCCAGACCGACATTACGCGTACGCTTACGCGAGACTGGTTCTACCGACGTGCTTCGCACACAGGTGGCTGGCGGGTGTCAGTTTCTCCAACTTTAGTTGAATCGAGTGTGGCTATGCCCGGTCCTTGTTGAAGGCTAAAACAACACATAGTTGACGAAAAATCATTGTGGTTTTGATGCGTAGGTAAGAACGGCTCTTGCTAAGCCCATAGCAGCCACGTAAAACTTGCAACTACAAAGTAGAGGACGTATAACTTATTTTTGCAGGGCATGTTGTGATGTGATATGGTCAAGACACGATGCTAAATTTTATTGTGTGAGATGATCATGTTTTGTAACAGAGTTATCGGCAACTGGCAGGAGCCATATGGTTGTCGCTTTACTGTATGCAATGCAATCGCCCTATAATTGTTTTTACTTTATCACTAAGCGGTAGCGATAGTCGTAGAAACAATAGTTGGCGAGACGACTACGATGCTACGATGGAGATCAAGGTGTCGTGCTGGTGATGATGGTGATCATGATGGTGCTTTGGAGATGGAGATCAAAGGCACAAGATGATGATGGCCATATCATATCACTTATATTGATTGCATGTGATGTTTATCCTTTATGCATCTTATTTTGCTTAGTTCGACAGTAGAATTATAAGATGATCTCTCACCAAATTTCAAGGTACAAGTGTTCTCCCTGAGTATATATGCACCGTTGCGAAAGTTTGTCGTGCCGAGACACCACGTGATGACCGGGTGTGATAAGCTCTACGTTCACATACAATGGGTGCAAGCCAGTTTTGCACACGCAGAATACTCGGGTTAAACTTGACGAGCCTAGCATATGCAGATATGGCCTCGGAACACTAAGACCGAAAGGTCGAGCGTGAATCATATAGTAGATATGATCAACATAGTGATGTTCACCATTGAAAACTACTCCATCTCATGTGAGGATCGGACATGGTTTAGTTGATTTGGATCACGTGATCACTTAGATGAATAGAGGTATGTCTATCTAAGTGGGAGTTCTTAAGTAATATGATTAATTGAACTTTAATTTATCATGAACTTAGTACCTGATAGTATTTTGCATGTCTATGTTGTTGTAGATCAATGGCCCGTGCTACTGTTCCTTTGAATTTTAATGCGTTCCTTGGGAAAGCTAAGTTAAAAGATGATGGTAGCAATTACACGGACTGGGTCCGTAACTTGAGGATTATCCTCATTGCTGCACAGAAGAATTACATCCTGGAAGCACCGCTAGGTGCAAGACCCGTTGCAGGAGCAATGCCGGACGTTGTGAATGTCTGGCAGAGCAAAGCTGATGACTACTTGATAGTTCAGTGTGCCATGCTTTACGGCTTAGAACCGGGACTTCAACGACGTTTTGAACATCATGGAGCATATGATATGTTCCAGGAGTTGAAGTTAATATTTCAAGCAAATGCCTGGATTGAGAGATATGAAGTCTCCAATAAGTTCATAGCTGCAAGATGGAGGAGAATAGTTCTTTCAGTGAACATATACTCAAAATATCTGGGTATAACAACCACTTGATTCAGCTGGGAGTTAATCTTCCTGATGATAGTGTCATTGACAGAATTCTTCATTCACTGCCACCAAGCTACAAGAGCTTCGTGATGAACTATAATATGCAAGGGATGAACAAGACAATTCTCGTGCTCTTCACAATGCTAAAGGCTGTGGAGGTAGAAATCAAGAAGGAGCATCAAGTGTTGATGGTCAACAAGACCACCAGTTTCAAGAAAAAGGGTAAAGGGAAGAAAGGGAACTTCAAGAATGACGGCAAGCAAGTTGCTGCTCAAGTGAAGAAGCCCAAATCTGGACCTAAGCCTGAGACTGAGTGCTTCTACTGCAAAGGGACTGGTCACTGGAAACAGAACTGCCCCAAGTATTTGGCGGATAAGAAGGATGGCAAGGTGAACAAAGGTATATGTGATATACATGTTATTGATGTGTACCTTACTAATGCTCGCAGTAGCACCTGGGTATTTGATAGTGGTTTTGTTGCTAATATTTGCAACTCAAAATAGGTACTATGGATTAAGCGAAGATTGGCTAAGGATGAGGTGACGATGCGCGTGGGAAATGGTTCCAAAGTCGATGTGATCGCGGTCGGCACGCTACCTCTACATCTACCTTCGAGATTAGTTTTAGACCTGAATAATTGTTACTTGGTGCCAGCGTAGAGCATGAACATTATATCTGGATCTTGTTATTGCGAGACGGTTATTCATTTAAATCTGAGAATAATGGTTGTTCTATTTATATGAGTAATAACATTTATGGTCATGCACCCTTGAAGAGTGGTCTATTTTTATTGAATCTCAATAGTAGTGACACACATATTCATAATATTGAAGCCAAAAGATGCAGAGTTGATAATGATAGTGCAACTTATTTGTGGCACTGCCGTTTGGGTCATATTGGTGTAAAGCGCATGAAGGAACTCCATTCTGATGGGATTTTGGACTGACTTGATTATGAATCACTTGGTACTTGCGAACCATGCCTCATGGGCAAGATGACTAAAACTCCGTTCTCCGGAACAATGGGGCGAGCAACAGATTTGTTGGAAATCATACATACCGATGTATGTGGTCCGATGAATATTGAGGCACGCGGCGGGTATTGAAGGAAATATGCCCTAGAGGCAATAATAAAGTTGTTATTTATATTTCCTTATATCACAATAAATGTTTATTATTCATGCTAGAATTGTATTGACCGGAAACTTAGTACATGTGTGAATACATAGACAAACAGAGTGTCACTAGTATGCTTCTACTTGACTAGCTCGTTAAATCAAAGATGGTTAAGTTTCCTAGCCATAGACATGAGTTGTCATTTGATTAACGGGATCACATCATTAGAGAATGATGTGATTGACTTGACCCATTCCGTTAGCTTAGCACTTGATCGTTTAGTTTGTTGCTATTGGTTTCTTCATGACTTATACATGTTCCTATGAATATGAGATTATGCAACTCCCGAATACCGGAGGAACACTTTGTGTGCTACCAAATGTCACAACGTAACTGGGTGATTATAAAGGTGCTCTACAGGTGTCTCCAATGGTACTCGTTGAGTTGGCATAGATCAAGATTAGGATTTGTCACTCTGATTGTTGGAGAGGTATCTCTGGGCCCTCTCGGTAATGCACATCACTATAAGCCTTGCAAGCAATGTGACTAATGAGTTAGTTGCAGGATGATGCATTACAGAACGAGTAAAGAGACTTGTCGATAACGAGATTGAACTAGGTATTGGGATACCGATGATCGAATCTCGGGCAAGTAACATACCGATGACAAAGGGAACAACATATGTTGTTATGCGGTTTGACCGATAAAGATCTTTGTAGAATATGTAGGAGACAATATGAGCATCCAGGTTCCGCTATTGGCTATTGACCGGAGACATGTCTCAGTCATGTCTACATAGTTCTCGAACCCATATGGTTCGCACGCTTAACGTTCGGTGACGGTCGGGAAACATCCGGAACCTCTTCCGGTGAATTCCGGAACCCTTCCGGAGATCAAACACTGTTATCCCATATATCAAGCTTTATCTCCGGACCATTCCGGAGTTCCTCGTCATGTCCATGATCTCATCCGGGACTCCTAACAACATTCGGTTACCAACATACATAACTCATATAATACTATATCGTCAACGAAACGTTAAGCGTGCGGACCCTACGGGTTCGAGAACTATGTAGACATGACCGATACACGTTTCCGGTCAATAACCAACAACGGGACCTGGATGCCCATATTGGCTCCCATATATTCTACGAAGATCTTTATCGGTCAAATTGCATAACAACATACGTTGTTCCCTTTGTCATCGGTATGTTACTTGCCCGAGATTCGATCGTCGGTATCTCAATACCTAGTTCAATCTCGTTACCGGCAAGTCTCTTTACTCGCTACGTAATGCATCATCCCGCAACTAACTCATTAGCCACATTGCTTGCAAGGCTTATAGTGATGTGCATTACCGAGAGGGCCCAGAGATACCTCTCCGACAATCGGAGTGACAAATCCTAATCTCGAAATACGCCAACTCAACATGTACCTTCGGAGACACCTGTAGAGCTCCTTTATAATCACCCAGTTATGTTGTGACGTTTGGTAGCACACAAAGTGTTCCTCTGGTAAACGGGAGTTGCATAATCTCATAGTCATAGGAACATGTATAAGTTATGAAGAAAGCAATAGCAACATACTAAACGATCAAGTGCTAAGCTAACGGAATGGGTCAAGTCAATCACATAATTCTCCTAATTATGTGATCCCGTTAATTAAATGACAACTCATGTCTATGGCTAGGAAACTTAACCATCTTTGATTCACGAGCTAGTCAAGTAGAGGCATACTAGTGATACTATGTTTGTCTATGTATTCACACATGTATTATGTTTCCGGTTAATACAATTCTAGCATGAATAATAAACATTTATCATGAAATATGGTAATAAATAATAAGTTTATTATTGCCTCTAGGGCATATTTCCTTCAGTCTCCCACTTGCACTAGAGTCAATAATCTAGTTCACATCGCCATGTGATTTAACACCAATATTCATATCTGTATATGATTAACACCCATAGTTCACATCTGTATGTGACCAACACCCAAAGGGTTTACTCGAGTCAATAATCTAGTTCACATCGCTATGTGATTAACACCCAAAGAGTATAAGGTGTGATCATGTTTTGCTCGTGAGAGAAGCTTAGTCAACGGGTCTGTCACATTCAGAGCCGTATGTATTTTGCAAATATTCTATGTCTACAATGCTCTGCACGGAGCTACTCTAGCTAATTGCTCCCACTTTCAATATGTATCCAGATTGAGACTTAGAGTCATCTGGATCGGTGTGAAAGCTTGCACCGATGTAACTTTTTACGACGGGTTCTTTATCACCTCCATAATCGAGAAATATTTCCTTAGTCCTCACTAAGGATATTCTTGACCAATGTCCAGTGATCTACTCCTAGATCACTATTGTACTCCCTTGCCAAATTCAGAGCAAGGTATACAATAGGTCTGGTACATAGCATAGCATACTTTATAGAACCTATGACTGAGGCATAGGGAATGACTTTCATTCTCTTTTTCTATTTTCTGTCGTGGTCGGGATTTGAGTCTTACTCAATTTCACACCTTTGCAACACAGGCAAGAACTCTTTCTTTGACTGTTTCATTTTGAACTATTTCAAAATCTTGTCAAGGTATGTACTCATTGAAAATCTTAGCAAGCGTCTTGATCTATCTCAATAGATCTTGATGCTCAATATGTAAGTAGCTTTACTGAGGTCTTTCTTTTAAAGAACTCCTTTCAAACATTCCTTTATGCTTTCCAGAAAAATTCTACATCATTTCTGATCGACAATATGACACTCACATATACTAATCAGAAAGGCTGTAGTGCTCCCACTCACTTTATTGTAAATACAGGCTTCACCGTAAGTCCGTATAAAACTATATGCTTTGATCAACTTATCAAAGCATATATTCCAACTCTGAGATGCTTGTACCAGTCCATAGATGGATCGCTGGAGCTTGCACATTTTGTTAGCACCTTTAGGATTGACAAAACCTTCTGGTTGCATCATATACAAAACTTCTTTAATAAATCCATGAAGGAACGCAATTTTGACATCCATTTGCCAGATTTCATAAAATGTGGCAATTGCTAACATGATTCATACAGACTTTAAGCATCGATACAAGTGAGAAAAAACTCATCGTAGTCAACATCTTGAACTTTGTCAAAAACCTTTTTCGACAAGTCTAGCTTTGTAGATAGTAACACTACTATCAACGTTCGTCTTCCTCTTGAAGATCCATTTATTTTCTATGGCTTGCCGATCATCAGGCAAGTCCACCAAAGTCCACACTTTGTTCTAATACATGGATCCCATCTCAGATTTCATGGCCTCTAGCCATTTCACGGAATCTGGGCTCATCATCGCTTCCTCATAGTTCGTAGGTTTATCATGGTCTAGTAACATGACTTTCAGAACAGGATTACCGTACCACTCTGGTGCGGACCATACTCTGTAAGACCTACGAGGTTCTGTAGTAACTTGATCCGAAGTTTCATGATCATCATCATTAACTTCCTCACTAATCGGTGTAGGCATCACTGGAACTGATTTTTGTGATGAACTACTTTCCAATTCGGGAGAAGGTACAATTACCTTATCAAGTTCTACTTTCCTCCCACTCACTTCTTTCGAGAGAAACTCCTTCTCTAGAAAGGATCCATTCTTAGCAACGGTTTCCTTTGGGTATTCTATGAAGACGCACTTCTCCGATTTCGGTTCGAGCTTATCAGGTTGAAACCTTTTTCACATAAGCATCGCAACTCCAAACTTTAAGAAACGACAGCTTAGGTTTACTGCTAAACCATAGTTCATACAGTGTCGTCTCAACGGAGTTAGATGGTGCCCTATTTAAAGTGAATGCAACTATCTCTAATGCATAACCCCAAAACGATAGTGGTAAATTGGTAAGATACATCATAGATCGCACCATATCCAATAAAGTGCGGTTAGGACGTTCGGACACACCATTACGCTGTGGTGTTCCATGTGGTGTGAACTGTGAAACTATTCCACATTGTTTAAAATGAAGGACAAACTCGTAACTCAAATATTCTTCTTTACGATCAGATTGTAGAAACTTTATTTTCTTGTTACGATGATTCTCCACTTCACTCTGAAATTCTTTGAACTTTTCAAATGTTTCAGACTTGTGCTTCATTAAGTAGATATACACATATCTGCTCAAATCATCTGTGAAGGTCAGAAAATAACGATACCCGCCACGAGCATCAACACTCATTGGACCGCATACATCGGTATGTATTATTTCCAACAAGTTAGTAGCTCGTTCCATTGTTCCGGAGAACGGAGTTTTAGTCATCTTGCCAAAAAGGCATGGTTCGCAAGCATCAAATGATTCATAACCAAGTGATTCCGAAAATCCATCTTTATGGAGTTTCTTCATGCGCTTTACACCGATATGACCCAAACGGCAGTGACACAAATAAGTTGCACTATCATTATTAACTTTGCATCTTTTGGCATCAATATTATGAATATGTGTATCACTACGATCGAGATCCAACAAACTATTTTCATTGGGTGTATGACCATCGAAGATTTTATTCATGTAAACAGAATAACAATTATTCTCTAACTTTAAATGAATAACCGTATCGCAATAAACATGATCAAATCATATTCATGCTCAACGCAAACGCCAAATAACATTTATTTAGGTTTAACACTAATCCCGAAAACATAGGGAGTGTGCGATGATGATCATATCAATCTTGGAACCACTTCCAACACACATCATCAGTACACCCTCAACTAGTCTCTATTTATTCTGAAACTCCTGTTTCGAGTTACTAATCTTAGCAACTGAACAAGTATCAAATACTCAGGGGCTACTATAAACACTAGTCAGGCACACATCAATAACATGTATATCAAATATACCCTTGCTCACTTTTCCATCCTTCTCATCCACCAAATATTCAGGGCATTTCCGTTTCCAGTGACCATTTCCTTTGCAGTGTAAGCACTTAGTTTCAGGCTTTGGTCCAGCTTTGGTCTTCTTCATGGGAGTGACAACTTGCTTGTCATTCTACTTGAAGTTCCCTTTCTTTCCCTTTGCCCTTTTCTTGAAACTAGTGGTCTTGTCAATCATCAACACTTGATGCTCTTTCTTGATTTCTACCTTCGTTGATTTCAACATAGCGAAGAGCTCAGGAATTGTTTTCGTCATCCTTTGCATACTATAGTTCATCACGAAGTTCTACTAACTTGGTGATGGTGACTAGAGAACTCTGTAAATCACTATCTTATCTGGAAGATTAACTCCCACTTGATTCAAGCGATTGTAGTACCCAGACAATCTGAGCACATGCTCACTAGTTGAGCGATTCTCCTCCATCTTTTAGCTATAGAACTTGTTGGAGACTTCATATCTCTCAACTCGGGTATTTGCTTGAAATATTAACTTCAATTCCTGGAACATCTCATATGGTCCATGACGTTCAAAACGTCTTTGAAGTCCCGATTCTAAGCCGTTTAAGCATGGTGCACTAAACAATCAAGTAGTCATCATTTTGAGCTAGCCAAACGTTCATAACGTCCGCATCTGCTCCTGCAATAGGTTTGTCACCTAGCGGTGCATCAAGGACATAATTCTTCTGTGCAGCAATGAGGATAAACCTCAGATCACGGATCCAATCCGCATCATTGCTACTAACATCTTTCAACACAGTTTTCTCTAGGAACATATCAAAATAAACATATGAAAGCAACAACGCGAGCTATTGATCTACAACATAATTTGCAAAATACTACCAGGACTAAGTTCAAGATAAATTTAAGTTCAATTAATCATATTACTTAAGAACTCCGACTTAGACAAACATCTCTCTAGTCATCTAAGTGATCACGTGATCCAAATCAACTAAACCATGTCCGATCATCACGTAAGATGGAGTAGTTTTCAATGGTGAACATCACTATGTTGATCATATCTACTATATGATTCACGTTCGACCTTTCGGTCTCCGTGTTCCGAGGCCATATCTGTATATGGTAGGCTCGTCAAGTTTAACCTGAGTATTCCGCGTGTGCAACTGTTTTGCACCTGTTGTATTTGAACATAGAGCCTATCACACCCGATCATCACGTGGTGTCTCAGCACGAAGAACTTTCGCAACGGTGCATACTCAGGGAGAACACTTCTTGATAATTAGTGAGAGATCATCTTATAATGCTACCGTCAATCAAAGCAAGATAAGATGCATAAAGGATAAACATCACATACAATCAATATAAGTGATATGATATGGCCATCATCATCTTGTGCTTGTGATCTCCATCTCCGAAGCACCGTCGTGATCACCATCGTCACCGGCGCGACACCTTGATCTCCATCGTAGCATCGTTGTTGTTACGCCATCTATTGCTTCTACGACTATCGCTACCACTTAGTGATAAAGTAAAGCAATTACAGGGCGTTTGCATTTCATACAATAAAGCGACAACCATATGGCTCCTGCCAGTAGCCGATAACTCGGTTACAAAACATGATCATCTCATACAATAAAATATAGCATCACGTCTTGACCATATCACATCACAACATGCCCTGCAAAAACAAGTTAGACGTCGTCTACTTTGTTGTTGCATATTTTATGTGGCTGCTACGAGCTTAGCAAGAACCGTTCTTACCTACGCATCAAAACCACAACGATAGTTTGTCAAGTTGGTGCTGTTTTAACCTTCGCAAGGACCGGGCGTAGCCACACTCGGTTCAACTAAAGTTGGAGAAACAGACACCCGCCAGCCACCTGTGTGCAAAGCACGTCGGTAGAACCAGTCTCGCGTAAGCGTACGCGTAATGTCGGTCCGGGCCGCTTCATCCAACAATACCGCCGAACCAAAGTATGACATGCTGGTAAGCAATATGACTTGTATCACCGACAACTCACTTGTGTTCTACTCGTGCATATAACATCTACGCATAAAACCTGGCTCGGATGCCACTGTTGGGGAACATAGTAATTTCAAAAAAATTCCTACGCACACGCAAGATCATGGTGATGCATAGCAACGAGAGGGGGAGTGTATCTTCATACCCTTAAAGATTGCTAAGCGGAAGCGTTTATCAACGCAGTTGATGTAGTCCTACGTCTTCATGATCCGACTGATCCAAGTACCGAACGTACGGCACCTCCGAGTTCTGCACACGTTCAGCTCGATGACGTCCTCGCCTTCTCAATCCAACAAGACGAGCGAAGTAGTAGATGAGTTCCGGCAGCACGACGGCGCGGTGACGGTGTTGGTGAAGAACAATCTCCGCAGGGCTTCACCTAAGCACTACGGAAACTATGACGGGGGATAAACTAGAGGGGACGGGGTTGCCGGCACACGGCTTGGTGTTTCTTGATGTGTCTTTGGTGCTAGCCCTGCCCCTCTATTTATATGTTGAGCCCTGGGGTCGAAACTTGGAGCAAAAGCCTCCTCAAAGTCAGTTTTGCCCGAAAGGCAAGAGTCCTACACGAACTCCACGGCTAGACGCCAGGATTCCCGGCGTCTACCCCCTAGACACCAGGGTTCCTGGCGTCTAGCCTCTGGTCTCCGCAAAACTTCCTTTTGCACTTTCCAAAACCCTCATGGGCTTTCCCCTTTGGCCCAAATAACGTGTTCTCGTACCCAAACATTTCGGGAAACATCCGGAACCTCTTCCGGTGAATTCCGGAACCCTTCGGGAGATCAAACACTATTATCCCATATATCAAACTTTATCTCCGGACCATTCCGGAGTTCCTCATCATGTCCATGATCTCATCCGGGACTCCTAACAACATTCGGTTACCAACATACATAACTCATATAATACTATATCGTCAACGAAACGTTAAGCGTGCGGACCCTACGGGTTCGAGAACTACTAGCACAAATGCCCGTGTGTTGCAACAGGAGTCTAGAAAAAAAATATAACACTGTTTATGAAACAGCGGGTAAGAAAATAGGTGGAAGACGAAGCTTTGGAGGCTCGCTACTCTAAACTTGTAAGGATGATGCTAACTAAGTGACAACATTTTTACTTGGGGACGGCATTCCGATGACCTCGTCAAGGTGATGCAAGAGTTGGCAACATCTGGTTCGCGTCCACATATGTCATAGATCTTGGACTGTGGCCAACAAAATAATCAGATGAGGGGCAATGTCTAAATTATTAACGGTATCTAGATTATTATATTGGTGTGCATAATTGGAAATTTCTCACCAAGCTAAGACTCCAATCCACGCTTTTGCATTAATTCTGCTACAAAAATTCATAGCATTATTTTTTAATTTATTAGCATGTGGAACGTGCAAAGCGAACATGCGATTCAATATATATCGAAGGGATCGAACACAGGATCTCGTGGAAGAGACCACGCGCCACAACCAGTTGAGCTAACGAAGGTTGTTGAACAAATAGCAGCCTAAAGATTTAAAAATCAACATCCAGCATCGATCCGACATATTTCTAGATTTTCAAACGCAATGAACCAAAACTGAGTATTTTATGAAACACAAACAATTTTAGCTTTGTAAACATTTTTTTTAAATGAATTTTTTTAAAAAGGAAACATTTTCAGAATTTCTGATTTTTTTTGGAAAACAAGAACATTTTCTGAAATTCCCGAACATGTTTTTATTTGAGAAAAAAATCGAAACATGATTTTTTTGTATTTGTGAACAAATTTGAAAACAGGATAAGTTTTTTAAAATTCCCAAACATTTTTGAATTTGTGAACAAAATTTTGTAACATGAAACTTTTCTGAATTTTTGAACAAATTTTAAAAACGTGCACATTTTTCAAATTTTGAGAACAATTTTCGAAAATGGATTTTTTAAATCCTGAAAAGTTTCTAATTCGTGAACAAAATTTTATAACATGGACATTTTTGAGTTTATGAACAAATTTTGAAACCTGAATATAGTTTTAATTTTGAACAAATTTTGAAAACTGAGACATGTTTTTTAAACCGAACATTTATTAGTTTGTGAAGAAAATTTTGAAAGGCGAACACTTTTTGAAATTTGGAACATTAATTGAAAATAAGAAAAAAATGAAATTGTAAAATTTTATGAAATTTTTGGAGAAATAACTAAAAACAGGAACATTCTCAAATTTGTGAAACATTAGTTGAAAAAGGAAAAAAGAAGAAAGAAAAGGCGAACACTTTTTGAAATTGAACATTATTAGAAAATAAGCAAACAATTTTTGAAATTGTAACATTTATGAATTTTTTTAACAAATAACTAAAAATAGGACATTCTCAAGTTTCTGAAACATTAGTTGAAAAAGGAAAAAATCCAGAAGAAAGAAAAGAAAAAAGATAAAAAAATAAAAATAAAAAATTAACACGAAAAAGAAATATAAAAAGAAAACCCGGTTCAAGAACCTTCTAGAAGGTTCCCAAAACCAGAAAAAAACCCGGCTTGGAAGATCATAGAAGGTTTCCGAAACCGGGTATGGCTGAACGCTAAACAGGCCTGCCTACCCGGACCGCTCATTGATGGCTTGTGTGAGTAACACCCCAGCACCGCAGAGAGCTAACTGGGCTTCTGAAGGCCCATGAAGCTAGTGTAACGCCAAGCGCAGGAATTTTTATGTACGCTGAACGATTTTTACGTAATTATTAGTACCACCTCGTTTATATTACGATTTTGTCCATACAAATTGTAGAAGCGTATTATGATATGAGAAGAAAGCGTATTGTGACGGTGAACCCGACAAAGTCGATCCGTGCTTTATTATTAGGGAGAGATGTAGACAGGACCGAGACACGTTTCTGGTCAATAACAAATAGCGGGACCTGTATGCCCATATTGGCTCCCACATATTCTACGAAGATCTTTATCGGTCAAACCGCATAACAACGTATGTCGTTCTCTTTGTCATCGGTATGCTACTTGCCCGAGATTCGATCGTCGGTATCTCAATACCTAGTTCAATCTCGTTACCAGCAAGTCTCTTTACTCATTCCGTAATGCATCATCCCGTAACTAACTCATTAGTCATATTGCTTGCAAGGCTTATAGTGATGTGCATTATCGAGAGGGCCCAGAGATACCTCTCCGATAATCGGAGTGACAAATCCTAATCTCGATATATGCCAACTCAACAAACACCATAGGAGACACCTGTAGAGCACCTTTATAATCACCAAGTTACGTTGTGACGTTTGGTTGCACACAAAGTGTTCTTCCGGTATTCGAGAGTTGCCTAATCACCTAGTCATAGGAACATGTATAAGTCATGAAGAAAGCAATAGCAACATACTAAACGATCAAGTGTTAAGCTAACAAAATGGGTCAAGTCAATCACATCATTCCCTAATGATGTGATCCCGTTTATCAAATGACAACTCATGTCAATGGCTAGGAAACTTAACCATGTTTGATTAACGAGCTAGTCAAGTAGAGGCATACTAGTGACACTCTATTTGTTTATGTATTCGCACATGTACTAAGTTTCCGGTTAATACAATTCTAGCATGAATAATAAACATTTATCATGATATAAGGAAATATATAAATAACAACTTTATTATTGTCTTTAGGGCATATTTCCTTCAGTAGTAAACTGGTTTTTGAAGGGGGAACTTGTGTCCGTCCGTTTCTCGTTCGACAACGAGTACCGCGCTTACAACTTGATGAGTTGCCGCGATATATAATAGCATTGGTTCGCCCATGTTGGGCGCGGCTAGGACCGGGTTTGTTGCCAATATGGCTTTTATTTCTTCGAGTCTGGCCGTGGCGGCATCCGTCCACTCGAAGTGGTCGGTGCGTCGGAGGAGGCGATAAAGGGGTAATGCCTTTTCTCCCAAACGGGAGATACAGCGGCTTAGAGCCGCCACGCATCCAGTCAATTTTTGTATTTGTTTGAGGTCCTTTGGGGTATCCAATTGTGACAGAGCTCGGATCTTGGCTGGGTTTGCTTCAATTCCTCTGCCGGATACAATGAAGCCCAAGAGCTTTCCGGCTGGTACGCCGAAAACGCATTTTTTCGGGTTGAGCTTGATGTCATATGTTCGGAGATTATCGAATGTGAGCCTCAAGTCGTCTACTAGAGTTTCGACATGCTTGGTTTTAACGACCACATCGTCTACGTATGCCTCCACTGTTTTGCCGATCTGGTTTGCCAGACATGTCTGAATCATGCGCTGATATGTTGCGCCGGCGTTTTTGAGCTCGAAGGGCATTATGCTGAAGCAGAATGGGCCATATGGGGTGATGAATGCCGTTGCGGCTTGGTTGGGCTCTGCCATCTTAATTTGGTGGTAGCCGGAGTATGCGTCGAGGAAGCACAATGAATCGTGTCCTGCGGTAGCATCGATAATTTGATCGATGTGGGGGAGGGGGAAGGGATCCTTTGGGCAAGCCTTGTTAAGGTCCTTGAAATCGATGCATAGGCGCCAGGATTTGTCCTTCTTTGGTACCATCACCAGGTTTGCTAGCCAGTTCGAATGTTTTATATCTCTGATGAATCCGGCCTCCAATAGTTTGGCTAGTTCCTCTCCCATGGCCTGTCTCTTGGGTTCGAAGAAACGCCGAAGAGCTTGTTTGACTAGCTTGAATCCTTTTAGGATGTTTAGGCTGTGCTCGGCCAGCCGGTGTGGGATTCCTGGCATGTCTGAAGGGTGCCAGGCAAAAATGTCCCAATTTTCGCGTAGGAATTCTCGTAGTGCGGCGTCTACATCAGGGTTTAATTGTGCCCCGATGGAGGCCGTTTTTGTAGGGTCCGTTGGATGGACTTGGAATTTGACTATTTCGTCCGCCGGTTTAAAGGAGGTGGACTTGGATCTCTTATCGAGTATCACATCGTCCCTATTCACCGTGGAGCACAGCGTAGTGAGTTCCTCGGCCGCTAGGGCTTCGGATAGTGCCTCAAGGGCCAGTGCGGCTGTCTTGTTTTCGGTGCGGAGTGCTATGTCCGGGTCACTAGCAAGAGTGATGATTCCGTTGGGCCCGGGCATTTTGAGCTTCATGTACCCGTAATGGGGTATAGCTTGAAAAATTGTGAATGCCTCTCGCCCTAATAGAGCATGATATCCGCTGCTGAACGGGCTCACTTGGAACGTGACCTCCTCGGACCTGTAATTATCCGGCGTGCCGAACACCACATCCAGTGTGATTTTTCCTGTACAACGTGCTTCCCAACTGGGGATTATTCCTCTAAAGGTTGTGCTGCTTCGCTCAATGCGGCTCCAGTCTATTTCCATTTTTGGAGGGTTTCCTCGTAAATGAGGTTCAATCTGCTGCAACTGTCCATGAGTACCTTGGTAAGGAGAAAGCCGTCCACTATTGGACTGAGGACCAATGCGGCTGGTGCTCGAGCTGTTCGGAATTTAGGTTCATCACTGGCATTAAAGGTAATAGCCGTGTCACTCCATGGGTTTATTGTTGCTACTTGGTAGACTTCGGCAAGGCTGCGGAGTGTTCGTTTCCGCATATTATTTGATGCGAAAGTCTCGAAGAATGTTAATACCGTACTGGTATCCCTGGGCTGGTGCTCTGGAGTTAGAAGCTCTTCGCCACTTTTGGCCACCTGCCGTAGTATCCAACATGCTATAAGGCTATGAGTTGGGGTGGCGCCCTCTGTACTATGAATTTTGTAGGGTCCATTGAGCCATCCCTCCAGTACGGTTCCATGCCCTATAGAGGTTTTTTGCTTTTTGGTATTTAACCCAGGTGCCTGGCGATGATGCACCCTTTTATTTTGGACTGGGGTTGTATTCAGGGCCGGATTGTCCCAAAAATTGATTTCGGTTTTCCAGGCGCTTTCCATTGCACAGTACTTTCGTACTATGGATGTCAAGTCAGCGAAGCGTGTAATTTCACGACGACTTACGGCGTTGAGGATTCCCTTGTCCGTGCAATTATTGCAGAAGAATGAAATTGCGTCCTCCTCACGGCAATCCTTTATCCTGTTCATGACCAGGAGGAATCTGGCCCAGTAATGGTGTACTGTTTCTGCGGGCTCTTGCCGGATTTGGGATAGATCGCTTATGTTTGGGTGGGCGGGTGGAATTAAATTCGGAACCCCGTCCAATCTAAGACTCAGGGGCCAAGAAGTTTCCGAACATGGAAGCTTGGGTTCTTGGATGTTATCCAATGAATCTAGCCCGCTGCCTGACTTTAGGTTCAGGGCTTGAGTGACGTCCTCCCCTCCACGGGAATCCGGCGTGGAGGGATCGGGAATCCGGACATAGCTAGTCCTTAAAATAGAGGAAGGGTCACCGTATTGTTCCTCAACCACAGCAACATGGTGGGTAACCTGGGGAGAGTTGATCTCTCTCAGATCGGGTTTAGGCCTAATCTAGCCGTAGTCTGTAGTGACTCCCATGGTGGCGATGCGATCCAAGAGCTTGTTTAAGGAAGAGAGCTCCATCGGATCTAACTGCTCGGCGAGTTCCGAGTTAACGTGAAGATTGCTTTCGATGACCCGAGAAGTCATCGTCGGCGCGGTGGCCGAACAGGCGGTCATAAGAAAACCGCCTTGCCGGAGAGTTTGGCCGATGGCCAAAGCTCCTTTAGCAACAGTGTCGTCTTTAAAGACGGGATGAGGCATCCTTCCTGACGGTGACGGCACAGAGGAACTCTCAATGAAAGCACCAATGTCGGTGTCAAAACCGGCGGATCTCGGGTAGGGGATCCCGAACTGTGCGTCTAGGCGGATGGTAACAGGACACAAGGGACATGATGTTTTTACCCAGGTTCGGGCCCTCTCGATGGAGGTAAAACCCTACTCCTGCTTGATTAATATTGATGATATGGGTAGTACAAGAGTAGATCTACCACGAGATCAAGGAGGCTAAACCCTAGAAGCTAGCCTATGGTATGATTGTTGTTCGTCCTACGGACTAAAACCCTCCGGTTTATATAGGCACCGAAGAGGGTTAGGGTTACACAAAGTCAGTTACAATGGTAGGAGATCTACATATCCGTATCGCCAAGCTTGCCTTCCACGCCAAGGAAAGTCCCATCCGGACACGGGACGAAGTCTTCAATCTTGTATCTTCATAGTCCAGGAGTCCGGCCAAAGGTGATAGTTCGGCTATCCGAACACCCCCTAATCCGGGACTCCCTCAGGGGGGCACCCCCCTTTCCTTCTCTCCTACTCCTCCTTCCCTTCCTCTCCTACTCCTACTAGGGAAAAGGGGGAATCCTACTCCCGGTGGGAGTATGACTCCCCTAGGGTGCGCCATAGAGAGGGCCGGCCCCTCCCCTCCTCCACTCCTTTATATACGGGGGAGGGGGAACCCCATGGACACACAAGTTTATCATTGATCTTTAGCCGTGTGCGGTGCCCCCTCCACCATAATCCACCTCGGTCATATCATTGAGGTGCTTAGGCGAAGCCCTGCGTCGGTAGCTTCATCAACACCATCATCACGCCCTCGTGCTGACGGAACTCTCCCTCGAAGCTCTACTGGATCGTGAGTTCATGGGACGTCACTGAGCTAAACGTGTGCAGATCGTGGAGGTGCCGTACATTCAGTACTAGGATCGGTCAATCGTGAAGACGTACGACTACATCAACCGCATTGTCATAACGCTTCCGCTTTTGGTCTATGAGGGTACATGGACAACACTCTCCCCTCTCGTTGCTATGCATCACCATGATCTTGCGTGTGCATAGGAATTTTTTTGAATTACTACGTTCCCCAACAGTGGCATCCGAGCCAGGTTTATGCGTAGAGGTTAGATGCACGAGTAGAACACAAGTGAGTTGTGGGCGATACTAGTCATACTGCTTACCAGCATGTCATGCTTTGATTTGGCGATATTGTTGGATGAAGCGGCCGGACCGACATTACGCGTACTCTTATGCGAGACTGGTTCTACCGACGTGCTTCGCACACAGGTGGCTGGCGGGTGTCAGTTTCTCCAACTTTAGTTGAATCGAGTGTGGCTACGCCCGGTCCTTGTGAAGGTTAAAACAACACATACTTGACGAAATATCATTGTGGTTTTGATGCGTAGGTAAGAACGGTTCTTTCTTAGCCCGTAGCAGCCACGTAAAACTTGCAACAACAAAGTAGAGGACGTCTAACTTGTTTTTGTAGGGCATGTTGTGATGTGATATGGTCAATACATGATGCTATATTTTATTGTATGAGATGATCATGTTTTGTAACGGAGTTATCGGCAACTGGTAGGAGCCATATGGTTGTCGCTTTATTGTGTGAAATGCAATCGCCATGTAATTGCTTTACTTTATCATTAAGCGGTAGTGATAGTCGTAGAAGCAATAGTTGGCGAGATGACAAAGATGCTACGCTGGAGATCAAGGTGTCACGCCGGTGAGGATGGTGATCATGATGGTGCTTTGGAGATGGGGATCAAAGGCACAAGATGATGATGGCCATATCATATCACTTATAATGATTGCATGTGATGTTTATCTTTTATGCATCTTATTTTGCTTTGATTGAGGGTAGCATTATAATATGATCTCTCACTAATTTCAAGGTATAAGTGTTCTCCCTGAGTATGCACCGTTGCCAAAGTTCGTCGTGCTGAGACACCACGTGATGATCGGGTGTGATAAGCTCTACGTTCACATACAACGGGTGCAAGCCAATTTTGCACACGCAGAAATACTCGGGTTAAACTTGACGAGCCTAGCATATGCAGATATGGCCTCGGAACACTGAGACCGAAAGGTCGAGCGTGAATCATATAGTAGATATGATCAACATAGTGATGTTCACCATTGAAAACTACTCCATTTCACGTGATGATCAGACATGGTTTAGTTGATTTGGATCACGTGATCACTTAGATGATTAGAGGGATGTCTATCTAAGTGGGAGTTCTTAAGTAATTTGATTAATTGAATTTTAATTTATCATGAACTTAGTCCTAATAGTATTTTGCGAATAATGTTGTAGATCAATAGCTCGCGTTATTGCTTCCCTATGTTTTATATGTGTTCCTAGAGAAAAGTAAGTTGAAAGATGATAGTACCAATGATACGGACTGGGTCTGAGGTGTATCCTCATTGCTGCACAGAAGAATTATGTCATTGATGCACCGCTAGGTGATAGAACTATTACAGGAGCAGATGCAGACACTATGAACGTTTGGCTAGCTCAGTATGATGATTACTTGATAGTTTAGTGCACCCTGCTTTACGGCTTAGAATCGGGACTTCAAAAACGTTTTTGAAACATCACGGAGCACATGAGATGTTCCAAGAGCTGAAATTGGTATTTCAGACTCATGCATGCGTCAAGAGGTATGAGACCTCTGACAAGTACTTTGCCTAAAAGATGGAGGAGAATTGCTCAACTAGTGGGCATGTGTTCAGAATGTCTGGGTACTACAATCACTTGAATAAAGGGGGAGTTAATCTTCCAGATAAGATAATGATTGATAGAGTTCTCTAGTCAGCATCACCAAGTTACTGGAACTTCGTGATGAACTATAGTATGAAGGGATGACGAAAATGATTCCCGAGCTCTTCGTGATGCTAAAATTGAAAAAGGTAGAAATCAAGAAAGAGCATCAAGTGTTGATGATTGACAAGACCACTAGTTTCAAGAAAAGGGCAAAGGGAAAGAAAGGGAACTTCAAGTAGAATGGCAAGCAAGTTGTCACTCCCGTGAAGAAGCCCAAAGCTGGACCTAAGACTGAAACTGAGTGCTTCTACTACAAAGAATGGTCACTGGAAGTGGAACTGCCCCAAATATTTGGTGGATAAGAAGGATGGCAAAGTGAACAAAGGTATATTTGATATACATGTTATTGATGTGTACCTTACTAGAGCTCGTAGTAACCCCTGGGTATTTGATACTTGTTCGGTTGCTAAGATTAGTAACTCGAAACAGGAGTTGCAGAATAGATAGAGACTAGTTGAGGGTGAAGTGACGATGTGTGTTGGAAGTGGTTCCAAGATTGATATGATCATCATCGCGCACTCCCTATACTTTTGGGATTAGTGTTAAAGCTAAATAAATGTTATTTGGCGTTTCACTGAGCATGAATATGATTTGATCATGTTTATTGCAATAGGGTTATTCATTTAAAGTCAAAGAATAATTGTTGTTTTGTTTACATGAATAAAACCTTCGATGGTCATACACCCAATGAAAATAGTTTGTTGGATCTCGATCATAGTGATACACATATTCATAATATTGATGCCAAAAGATGCAAAGTTGATAATGATAGTGCAACTTATTTGTGGCACTGCCGTTTGGATCATATCGGTGTAAAGCGCATGAAGAAACTCCATAAAGATGGACTTTTGGAATCATTTGATGCTTGCAAACCATGCCTATGGGCAAGATGACTAAAACTCCATTCTCTGGAACAATGGAATGAGCTAGTGACTTATTGGAAATAATACATACCGATGTATGCGGTCCAATGAGTGTTGATGCTCGTGGTGGGTATCGTTATTTTCTAACCTTCACAGATGATTTAAGCAGATATGGGTATATCTACTCAATGAAACACAAGTCTGAAACATTTGAAAAGTTCAAAGAGTTTCAGAGTCAAGTGGAGAATCATCGTAACAAGAAAATAAAAATTTCTACGTTCTGATCGTGGAGGAGAATATTAGAGTTACGAGTTTGGCCTTCATTTAAAACAATGCGGAATAGTTTCACATCTCACGCCACCTAGAACACCAAGCATAATGGTGTGTCCGAATGTCGTAACCGCACTTTATTGGATATGGTGCGATCTATGATGTCTCTTATCGATTTACCACTATCGTTTTGGGGTTATGCATTAGAGACAGCTGCATTCACTTTAAATAGAGCACCATCAAATCCATTGAAACGACGCCTTATGAACTGTGGTTTGGCAAGAAACCAAAGTTGTCCTTTCTTAAAGTTTGGGACTGCGATGAATGTGAAAAAGCTTCAACCTGATAAGCTCGAACCCAAATCGGAGAAATGCGTCTTCATAGAATACCCAAAGGAAACTGTTGGGTACACCTTCTATCACAGATCCGAAGGCAAGATATTCGTTGCTAATAATGGATCCTTTCTAGAGAAGGAGTTTCTCTCGAAAGAAGTGAGTGGGGGGAAAGTAGAACTTTATGCGGTAATTGTACCTTCTCCTGAATTGTAAAGTAGTTCATCACAAGAATTAGTTCCAGTGATTCCTACACCAATTAGTGAGGAAGCTAATGATGATCATCATGAAACTTCAGATCAAGTTATTACCGAACCTCGTAGGTCTTCCAGAGTACAATCCGCACCAGAGTGGTATGGTAATCCTATTCTGGAAGTCATGTTTCTAGACCATGATGAACCTACAAACTATGAGGAAGCGATGATGAGCCCAGATTCCACAAAATTGCTTGAGGCCCTGATATCTGAGATGGGATCCATGTATGAGAACAAAGTGTGGACTTTGGTTGACTTGCCCGATGATCGGCAAGCCATAGAATATAAATGGATCTTCCAGAGGAAGACAGACGCTGATAGTAGTGTTACTATCTACAAAGCTCTAATTGTCGCAAAATGTTTTCGACAAGTTCAAGGTGTTGAATACGATGAGTTTTTCTCACTCGTATCGATGCTTAAGTCTGTCCGAATCATGTTAGCAATTGCCACATTTTATGAAATCTAGCAAATGGATGTCAAAACTGCATTCCTTAATGGATTTATTAAATAAGAGTTGTATATGATGCAACCAGAAGGTTTTTGTCAATCCTAAAGGAGCTAACAAAGTGTGCAAGCTCCAGTGATCCATATATGGACTGGTGCAAGCATCTCGGAGTTGGAATATACGCTTTGATGAGTTAATCAAAGCATATAGTTTTATACAGACTTGCGGTGAAGCCTGTATTTACAGGAAAGTGAGTGGGAGCATGAGGGAGTCCTGGACTAGGGGGTGTCCGGATAGCCGGACTATCATCATCGGCCGGACTCCAAGACTATGAAGATACAAGATTGAAGACTTCGTCCCGTGTCCGGATGGGACTTTCCTTGGCGTGGAAGGCAAGCTTGGCAATACGGATATGTAGATCTCCTACCATTGTAACCGACTCTGTGTAACCCTAGCCCTCTCCGGTGTCTATATAAACCGGAGGGTTTTAGTCCATAGGACGAACAACCATTACAACAATCATACCATAGGCTAGCTTCTAGGGTTTAGCCTCCTTGATCTCGTGGTAGATCCACTCTTGTACTACCCATATCATCAATATCAATCAAGCAGGAGTAGGGTTTTACCTCCATCGAGAGGGCCCGAACCTGGGTAAAAACATCGTGTCCCTTGTCTCCTGTTACCATCCGCCTAGACGCACAGTTCGGGACCCCCTACCCGAGATCCGCCGGTTTTGACACCGACATTGGTGCTTTCATTGAGAGTTCCTCTGTGTCATCACCGATAGGCTTGATGGCTCCTTCAATCATCAACAACCATGCAGTCCAGGGTGAGACTTTTCTCCCCGGACAGATCTTTGTGTTCGGCGGCTTTGCACTGCGGGCCAATTCGCTTGGCCATCTGGAGCAGATCGAAAGTTACGCCCCTGGCCATCAGGTCAGATTTGGAAGCCTAAACTTCACGGCTGACATCCGCGGAGACTTGATCTTCGATGGATTCGAGCCATAGCCAAGTGCGTCGCACTGTCACGATGGGCATGATTTAGCTCAGCCGCCGGACAGTGCCTTGGAGGCCGCACATGAGTCCGCTCCGACCTCTAGTTCGGAGCCGACCGCGCAGATCAAGGACAGGTGGCTGGACACCGCCTCGGGAGCTGCAATCTCTACGGAGATGGAGCCGAATACTAACCTTGTCCCTCGTAAAGCTCGTGACTCTGAGGTGCCGGACTCGTCACCGGACTCCGAACCTCCTGCGCCCCTACCAATCAAATCCGATTGGGCGCCGATCATGGAGTTCACCGCCGCGGACATCTTTCAGCACTCACCCTTTAGCGACATCCTAAATTCGCTAAAGCATCTCTCGTTATCAGAAGAGCCCTAGCCGGATTGTGGTCAGGACGGTTGGGATGTAGATGACGAAGAAATTCAAAACCCACCCACCACCCACTTTGTAGCCACTGTCGACGATCTAACCGACATGATAGACTACGACTCCGAAGACATCGACGGTATGGACGACGATGCCAGAGACGACCAAGAACCAGCGCCTACGGGGCACTAGAAGACCACCTCGTCATATGACATATACATAGTGGACATCCCAAAGGATGGGAACGATGAAGAAGCAGCGGAGGCAGATTCCCCCAAGAAACAGCCCAAGCGCCGACGTCAGCGGCGCCGCTCTAAATCCCGCCACAGCAAGAATGGAGATTCCGGCACCGGAGATAATAACACCCCAGAGAGTGCCGAAGACAACCCCCTCCAGCAAGATTCAGCGCAGGAGGACGAAGAAACCAGCCCTCACGAGAGAGCGGCAGACGAAGAGGTCAAGGATGACAATTACATGCCTCCCTCCGGAGACGAGGCAAGCCTCAACGACGACGAATTTGCCGTGCCCGAGGATCCCGTCGAACAAGAGCGATTTAAACGCAGGCTTATGGCCACGGCAAACAGCCTAAAGAAAAAGCAGCAACAGCTCAGAGCTGATCAAGACCTGCTAGCCGACAGATGGACCGAAGTCCTCGCGGCCGAAGAGCATGAACTCGAATGCCCCTCCGAAAGCTACCCAAAACGCAAGTTGCTCCCCCAATTAGAGGAGGAGGAGTATAAACCCTCATCACCAGCGCACAATACGGCAGACCGACCACCTCGTGGCCGCGACAGAGAGGTATCTAGGCCCTCCACCAGAACCGTACCCCGGCACCGCTCGAAAAGTGCGAAGCCATGGGGGAATGCGCCGGACTTGCGAGACATATTGGAGGACAAGGCAAGACAATCAAGATCGATCTGTGGATCACGTGGGCGCCCCATGATGCGCGACGACTACCGTCATGCTGGATACAGCAACTCCGGTCGGGCCGAACACAGTAGACAAAGCTCTCTTGAGCTACGTCGCGATATTGCCCAGTATAGAGGCGCCGCACACCCACTATGCTTCACAGATGAAGTAATGGATCATCAAATCCTTGAAGGGTTTAAACCCGTGAACATTGAATCCTACGATGGCACAACAGACCCCGCGGTTTGGATCGAAGACTATCTCCTTCATATCCATATGGCCCGCGGTGACGATCTCCACGCCATCAAATATCTCCCACTCAAGCTTAAAGGACCAGCTCGGAATTGGCTTAACAGCTTGCCAGCAAAGTCAACTGGGTGTTGGGAGGACCTGGAAGCCGCATTCCTTGACAACTTCCAGGGCACATATGTGCGACCACCAGACGCCGATGACCTAAGCCACATAATTCAGCAGCCAGACGAATCGGCCAGACAATTCTGGACACGGTTCCTCACAAAGAAAAATCAAATCGTCGACTGTCCGGATGCAGAGGCCCTCGCGGCCTTCAAACACAACATCCGCGACGAGTGGCTGGCCCGGCACCTAGGACAGGAAAAGCCGAAATCCATGGCAGCCCTCACATCACTAATGACCCGCTTCTGTGCGGGGGAGGACAGCTGGCTAGCCCGCAGTAACAACCTCAGCAAAAATGCTGGCAGTCCGGATACTAAGGACCGCAACGGCAGGACGCGTCGAAACAAAAACAAACGCCGCGTTAACGGTGATAACACTGAGGATACGGCAGTCAACACCGGATTCAGAGGCTCTAAAACCGGTCAGCGGAAGAAGCCATTCAAAAGAACCACTCCGGGTCCGTCCAATTTGGACCAAATACTCGACCGCTCTTGCCAGACACATGGCACCCCTGAAAAGCCAGCTAATCACACTAACAGGGATTGTTGGGTATTCAAGCAGGCAGGCAAGTTAATTGCCGAAAGCAACGACAAGGGGCTGCATAGCGATGACGAGGAAGAGACCCGGCCGCCAAACAGTAGAGGACAGAAGGGTTTCCCCCCACAAGTGCGGACGGTAAACATGATATACGCAACCCATATACCCACGAGGGAGCGGAAGCGTGCACTTAGGGATGTATATGCGATGGAGCCAGTCGCCCCGAAGTTCAATCCATGGTCCTCTTGCCCGATCACTTTTGATCGAAGGGACCACCCCACCAGTATCCGCCATGGCGGATTCTCCTCATTGGTTTTAGACCCAATCGTCAATGGATTTCACCTCACCAGAGTCCTGATGGACGGCGGCAGCAGTCTGAACCTGCTTTATCGGGACACAGTGCGCAAGATGGGCATAGACCCCTCAAGGATTAAACCTACAAAGACGACCTTCAAAGGCGTCATACCAGGTGTAGAGGCCAATTGTACAGGCTCGGTCACACTGGAAGTGGTCTTCGGATCCCCGGATAACTTCCGAAGCAAGGAGTTAATCTTCGATATAGTCCCGTTCCGCAGCGGCTATCATGCTCTGCTCGGACGGACCGCGTTTGCAAAGTTCAATGCGGTGCCGCATTATGCATACCTCCAGCTCAAGATGCCAGGCCCTCGAGGAGTCATCACAATCAACGGAAACACGGAACGCTCCCTCCAAACGGAGGAACATACAGCGGCTCTCGCGGCAGAAGTACAGAGCAGCCTCTTAAGGCAATTCTCAAGTTCGGCCGTTAAGCAACCGGACATGGCCAAGCGCGCCCGGAATAACATACATCAAGACCACCTGGCACGTTCCGAGCATGCGTAGGAATGCGGCCCCAACCCCAGCCCTTGCATGATTGCAAGACTAGTCCTTCGCGTACATCATTACGCTCTGGAGATACCATGGGCATAGGGGGAGGGGCACGACCACGACAGGCCCAGAGTGCGGCTCAACCACACCAGGGGCTCCCAAGTGTGTCGCTCTTTTTCTTTTTTATTTTTTCTTATCCACAGGACTCCGTTCACCAGAGGCCTTGTCCGGCAGTAGACCTGCCGAACTTACGATGCAACAGCCAGGGAGGGAGAAAGGCTACGACGAACACTAAGGTGGTCTCCATTACGAGCATTAAAATTTGTTTAATACACCATTCCGCAGCCTACCCCTAGAGGGGGACATATTTAAATAGTCCAACCCCTTGCTTACCGCACCATTTGTATCGCTCTCCATTCATGGCAGTATTTCTGAATAAACAATGCATCGCTTTTTGCTTATAGCCGCATTTCTTTATATATATATATATATATATATATATATATATATATATATATCTGTGTGTGTGTGTGTGTGTGTGTTCATTTACGACATCCTGCATCCGTACACTTTGGTGCGGCCGAATACACTAGGGGCTTAAGTTCCCCGTATTATGGTGTGATAAGTCCGAACACTTTCCCAAGTGCGGCACCCCGAACTTATAGCATTATATGCATCGTCTGAATCATGTCTTGGGTCAATAGTTGGGTTTGCCCGGTCCCATGTTTTGGTACCTTACGTTCCATTTTATCGGCTAAGGTAGCACTGGGAGAACCACTGCGATTGCGCCCCGGTTGAGCTGGGCGAGCGCCTCAGTGGAGAAAGCTAAAACTGACCGTCATGATAAGGCGAGAGCTGGTCGCTGTTCGAGAGGTCTTTTCGAGTCCCTAAAGACTTATGCCGCTTAGAGCGAGGAACCGGCTTTGTCCGGCCCAGGCGTGGATAGCGCCCCGAACTTGGTCTTCCGAATACTAGGGGCTTCGCCGAAATTTAAAATTATAGAATTCTATGGCTAAGTGAGAGTGTTCAAGCATTATAAGTCCGGTTGCCTTGTTCGTCGTGTTGAGCGCCTCCCTAGATGGACCCAAAAATGGGAACAAGAGCGCTCAAGTTTATACCTAACACCCCAGCACTCGTGGCATGGGGGCTGAAGCCGACGACTTGCCATCTCTCAGATTTTATAAACGGCCGCACAGAAGGTAATATTTTAAATTAATAAGCGTTGCTTAGCGCATATGAACAAAGTTTTCAGCGCACAAGATAACACATTGCGAGTCTACTCAAATATTACATCTTTGGAGCACTCATCCGCAATCTTGCGGGCACCCTTCAGGACACTCTTATAGTACATTTCGGGCGTGCGATACTCCTTGTCCGTCGGCGGCGCGTCCGTTAGAAGCTTCTCAGCATCCAGCCTGCCCCAGTGCACTTTTGCACGGGCAAGGGCCCGACGGGCACCTTCAATGCAGGCGGAGCGCTTGACGACTTCCACCCAGGAACACGCATCCACCAGCCGCCGCACTAGGCCGAAGTAGCTCCCAGGCATGGCCCCCTCGGGCCACAGCCGAACTATGAGGCCCTTCATGGCCTGTTCAGCTACCTTGTGGAGCTCGACCAGCTACTTTAGCTGGTCGCTAAGGGGCATCGGATGTCCGGCCTCAGCATACTGAGACCAGAATACTTCTCCGTCGAGATCCCCTCCTCGGCCCGGTAGAATGCGGCGGCATTGGACATGCTGCGAGGCAGATCTGCAAACGCTCCTGGAGAGCTCCGAATTCGGGTAAGTAATAGGTAATTCACATTCACATGCTTGCTTTGCATGAAAAATGCCTTACCCGCCGCTATTTTGTTCACCGCCTCAATCTCCTAGAGGGCCTGGTAGGCTTCGGCCTTATCGGCTTTGGCACTCTCAAGAGCCGAGGCAAGCTCGGACTCTCGAGTCTTCGAGTCGCGCTCCAAGCTCTCATGCTTTTCCACGAGAGCCTGGAGCTCTTACCGCACCTCCGCCACCCATGCCTCCTGCTTCTCTCGCTCAACTCGTTCCGCGGCCGCATTGCGTTCGGCCGCGAACACGGCCTCCTTAAGGGTCGCCACCTTGTTCGTGGCCCCTGGAAAACCCACGTTATCCTTGTTATTTCTCTTGCAACCAAAATCCTTTTCTGTAAGGTACAAATTTAACACGGTGTTACCCACCTTCCCCGTCCTCGAGCTGCTTCTTGGCATGGCCGAGCTCACTCTCGGACCGCTCGAGGTTCTGCTTCAAAGCATCGACCTCTGCAGTCAGTGCGGCGGAGGTCAGTAGCGCAGCCTGCAATCCCATATTGACATAATTTTTAGACCTCCTGCGTATATCTTTTTAGATCCTCAGTCCGGCTTTTCTTTCCGAACACCGAACCGAGCATCAGGGGCTACTATCTATGCGGTATTACATTACATATTTTAAATTTCTTACCTCAAAGCCCGTTAGAAGGCTGCTGCAGGCTTCGGTCAGCCCGCTCTTGGCGAGCTGAACCTTCTGAATCACCGCACTCATTATAGTGCGGTGTTCTTCCTCGATGGAAGCGCCGTTGAGCGCCTCCAACAAGTTGTCCGGCGCCTCCGGTTGGACGGTGGCCGCCGGTGTCACGGTCTTGCCCTTCTTACGAAGGGGCCGCCTGCCGGACTTCGGAACCACTACAGGTTCCGGTGCGGAGTCCGGCGCAAAGTCCGGGAGGCTGCCTTGCGGCACCTCCGGAGCCTCCTCCTGATAGGTCCCCTCCTGGGATCCCACCTCGGTGTCGTCAGCGTCACGGGGAGTTGAGGCGGTCGGAAGGGAATCCACATCCGACGGAGCCAAGGACCCGCTGGATGAAGCGGTAAGATCATCCTCGGCCGGACTACAGGTAGTATGCGGCATTAGAAGGACACTACGTGGCACAAAGAGAAATTATAAATCATTCAGGAGTCTGGATACTTACGATCTTGCCGGGGGCTTGGCCCTTGAGGGCCACTCCCCGTCGCCATCGCCGGCGTTGGCGGAGCAGTCTGGAGGAAGGGTCCTTCCCTTCTTGGACCCTTCGGCCTCCCCCGTTGGGGAAGCCTTCCTTTTCTTCTCTCCCCCCTCTTGGGGAGAGTCCTCTTTCTCCTCCTCGTCTTCGGGGGAGGAGTCCGCCTCGGAGCCATCGGACGACAAGTCCGATACCACCTGGCGCCGGGAACTTCTTCGGGTTCCCGTGGCCTTCTTCTTGGCCTTCTTCTTCGGCACCACATAAAGTGTCGGGACTAGCAGCCCCGTCAAACGGGAATCCGCTGGGTCTTCAGGGAGGGGAGCTGGACAGTTAACCTGTCCGGACGTCCTCTGCCAGTCCTGTTAAAGGCATGGGGATTTTAGGTCCCACATAGAGTCAAACTATGAAAGAAATGAATGTCCCATAAAGGATAACATAGCTTACCGCACCGGCCGGGCGCTGCGTGCTGAATCCTCGATCTTCAGTTGCGGATGCGGGGGCTTCTCCGCCCTTGAACAACACCCTCTAGGCAGCTTCGTACATTGTGTCGAAGAGCCCGCTAAGGGTCCGGTGCTGTGCCGGATCAAACTCGCACAGATTGAAGGCCCGTTGTTGGCAGGGGAGAATCCGGCGGACGAGCATGACCAGGATCACATTGACAAGCTTAAGTTTCTTGTTCACCAGGGTCTGGAGACGGGACTGGAGTCCGGTCAGCTCCTCCGAACTGCCCCATAGCAAGCCCTTCTCTTTCCAGGAGGTGAGCTGCATGGGGGTACCAGATCTGAACTCGGGGGCCGCTGCCCATTTAGGGTCACGCAGCTCGGTGATGTAGAACCACCCCGATTGCCACCCCTTGACGGATTCCACAAAGGTGCCCTCGAGCCAAGTGACGTTGGGCATTTTGCCCACCATGGCGCCTCCGCACTCCGCTTGAACGCCCTTCACCACCTTCTGCTTGACATTGAAGGTCTTTAGCCACAAGCCGAAGTGGGGTTGGATGCAGAGGAAGGCCTCGCACATGACGATAAACGCCGAGATGTTGAGGATGAAGTTTGGCGCCAGATCGTGGAAGTCTAGGCCGTAGTAGTACATGAGCCCTCGGACGAAGGGATGTAGTGGGAAGCCCAGTCCGCGGAGGAAGTGGGGAAGAAATACGACCCTCTCATGGGGCCTGGGGGTGGGGATGAGCTGCCCCTCGTCGGGCAGCCGGTGCGCGATGTTGCTGGATAGGTATCCGGCGCCGCGCAGTTTCTCGATGTGCCCCTCCATAACGGAGGAGGCCATCCACTTGCCTCCCGCTCTGGACATGGCTGGAGAAGGTTGAGGCGAGATGTGCGGACTTGGGCGCTGGAGCTCGAGTGCGCGGAGATGGATAGGCAAAGGAGGAAGAAGGCGTAGGTAAAAAAGGTGGATCCTTATCCCCTTATATATGAGCGGACGAAGACTATGCGTCCCCACCGGCCTGGTAAAACTCGCCTATCTCCCAAGCGCCACAATCAATGGCGTGGTTGGGTTACCCACGTCCGTATTGATGGGAATCTCGGAATAAGGGGAACACGATCTCTGCTAGACGTGCCAAGGAAACCGCTTCGCTAAACGCGCTGAGGTGGTATAGTAAAAACGATTCAAGTAAAGGCTTGGAGGTGGTGTGATGTCACGCTACAAAATATGTCAGCGGATTGAACTTGTGTACATATTATTCTCTCTACGGTGGTATGTGGAATTTATTTTGTAGAGCCGGACACTATCCTGGTGCTCACAATCTTCTATGAATTAATTCAGAGGAGGAAACCGCCTTGCAATGCCGAACAATATGCGCGTCGGACTCATCGTCATTGAAGCCTGGTTCAGGGGCTACTGTGGGAGTCCTGGACTAGGGGGTGTCCGGATAGCCGGACTATCATCATCGGTCGGACTCCAAGACTATGAAGATACAAGATTGAAGACTTCGTCCCGTGTCCGGATGGGACTTTCCTTGGCGTGGAAGGCAAGCTTGGCAATACGGATATGTAGATCTCCTACCATTGTAACCGACTCTGTGTAACCCTAGCCCTCTCTGATGTCTATATAAACCGGAGGGTTTTAGTCCATAGGACGAACAACCATTACAACAATCATACCATAGGCTAGCTTCTAGGGTTTAGCCTCCTTGATCTCGTGGTAGATCCACTCTTGTACTACCCATATCATCAATATCAATCAAGCAGGAGTAGGGTTTTACCTCCATCGAGAGGGCCCGAACCTGGGTAAAAACATCGTGTCCCTTGTCTCCTGTTACCATCCGCCTAGACGCACAGTTCGGGACCCCCTACCCGAGATCCGTCGGTTTTGACACCGACAGAGCACTACAGCCTTTCTGATAAGTATATGTGAATGACATATTGTTGATCAGAAATAATGTACAATTTTCTGGAAAGCATAAAGGAGTGTTTGAAAGGAGTTTTTCAAAGAAAGACCTTGGTAAAGTTGCTTACACATTGAGCATCAAGATCTATAGAGATAGATCAAGACGCTTGATAAGATTTTTCCATGAGTACATACCTTGATAAGATTTTGAAGTAGTTCAAAATGGAACAGTCAAAGAAGGAGTTCTTGCCTGTGTTGCAAGGTGTGAAATTGAGTAAGACTCAAAACCCGACCATGGCAGAAAATAGAAAGAGAATGAAAAATCATTCCCTATGCCTCAGTCATAGGTTCTATAAAGTATGTTATGCTGTGTACCAGACCTATTGTGTTCCTTGCCATGAGTTTGGCAAGGGGGTACAATAGTGATCTAAGAGTAGATCACTGGACAACGGTATCCTTAGTGAAGACTAAGGAAATGTTTCTCGATTATGGAGGTGATAAAAGAGCTCGGTGTAAAGAGTTACATCGATGCAAGCTTTTACACTGATCCAGATGACTCTAAGTCTCAATCTGGATACATATTGAAAGTGGGAGCAAATAGCAAGAGTAGCTCCATGCAGAGCATTGTAGACATAGGATATTTGCAAAATACATACAGCTCTAAATGTGACAGACCCGTCGACTAAAATTCTCTCATGAGCAAAACATGATCACACCCTAGTACTCTTTGGGTGTTAAATCACATAGTGATGTGAACTAGATTACAGACTCTAGTAAACCCTTTGGATGTTGGTCACATGACGATGTGAACTATGGGTGTTAATCACATGGTGATGTGAACTATTGGTGTTAAATCACATGGCGATGTGAACTAGATTATTGACTCTAGTGCAAGTGGGAGACTGAAGGAAATATGCCCTAGAGGCAATAATAAATTTTTTATTTATATTTCCTTATATCATGATAAATGTTTATTATTCATGCTAGAATTGTATTAACCGGAAACTTAGTACATGTGTGAATACATAGACAAATAGAGTGTCACTAGTATGCCTCTACTTGACTAGCTCGTTGAACCAAAGATGGTTAAGTTTCCTAGCCATAGACATGAGTTATCATTTGATTAATGGGATCACATCATTAGAGAATGATGTGATTGACTTGACCCATTCCGTTAGCTTAGCACTTGATCATTTAGTTTGTTGTTGCTGCTTTCTTCATGACTTTTGCATGTTCCTATGACTATGAGATTATGCAACTCCCGAATACCGGAGGAACACTTTGTGTGCTACCAAACGTCACAACGTAACTGGGTGATTATAAAGGTGCTCTACAGGTGTCTCCGATGGTACTTGTTGAGTTGGCATAGATCAAGATTAGGATTTGTCACTCCGATTGTCGGAGAGGTATCTCTGGGCCCTCTCAATAATGCACATCACTATAAGCCTTGCAAGCAATGTGACTAATGAGTTAGTTGCGGGATGATGCATTACGGAACGTGTAAAGATACTTACTGGTAACGATATTGAACTAGGTATTGAGATACCGACGATCGAATCTCGGGCAAGTAACATACCGATGACAAAGGAAACAACGTATGTTGTTATGCGGTTTGACCGATAAAGATCTTCGTAGAATATGTAAGAGACAATATGAGCATCCAGGTTTCGCTAGTGGTTATTGGCCGGAGACATGTCTCGGTCATGTCTACATAGTTCTCGAACCCGTAGGGTCCGCACGCTTAATGTTCGGTGACAATCGGTAATATAAGTTTATGTGTTTTGATGTACCGAAGGTAGTTCAGAGTCTCGGATATGATCACGGACATAACGAGGAGTCTAGAAATGGTTGAGACATAAAGATCGATATATTGGATGACTATGTTTGGACATCGGAAGGGTTCCGAGTGGTTCGGACATTTTTTCGGAGTACCGGGAGGTTATCGGAACCCCCCGAGAGAAGTTATGGGCCTTATGGGCCATAAGAAGGAAGCACACCAGCCCACAAGGGGCTGGTGCGCCCCCCTTGGGCAGGAGGTCAAATTGGAAAGGGTTTGGGGAGCCCCCCATTTCCTTCTCTCCTACTCCTCCTTCCCTTCCTCTCTTACCCCTACTAGGGAAAAGCGGGAATCCTACTCCCGGTGGGAGTAGGACTCCCCTAGGGCACGCCATAGAGAGGGATGGCCCCTCCCCTCCTCTACTCCTTTATATACGGGGGAGGGGGGCACCCCATGGACACACAAGTTTATCATTGATCTTTAGCCATGTGCGGTGCCCCCTCCACCATAATCCACCTCGGTCATATCGTTGCGGTGCTTAGGCGAAGCCCTGCCTCGGTAGTTTCATCAACACCATCATCACGCCGTCGTGCTGAGGGAACTCTCCCTCGAAGCTCTACTGGATCGTGAGTTCGTGGGACATCACCGAGCCGAACGTGTGCAGATCGCGGAGGTGTCGTACGTTCGGTACTAGGATTGGTCGATCGTGAAGACGTACGACTACATCAACTGCGTTGTCATAACGCTTCCGCTGTCGGTCTATGAGGGTATGTGGACAACACTCTCCCCTCTCGTTGCTATGCATCACCATGATCTTGCGTGTGCGTAGGAATTTTTTTGAAGTTACTACGTTCCCCAATAGGTATCGTTATTTTCTCACCTTTACATATGATTTGAGCAGATATGGGTATATCTACTTGATGAAACATAAGTCTGAAACATTTGAAAAGTTCAAAGAATTTCAGAGTGAAGTGGAAAATCATCGTAACATGAAAATAAAGTTTCTATGATCTGATCGTGGAGGAGAATATTTAAGTTACGAGTTTGGTCTTCATTTGAAACAATGCGGAATAGTTTCGCAACTCACGCCACCTGGAACACCACAGCGTAATGGTGCGTCCAAACGTCATAACCGCACTTTATTAGATATGGTGCGATCTATGATGTCTCTTACTGATTTACCGCTATCGTTTTGGGGTTATGCTTTAGAGACGGCTGCATTCATGTTAAATAGGGCACCATCTAAATCCGTTGAGACGTGCCTTATGAACTGTGGTTTGGCAATGAACCAAAGTTGTCGTTTCTGAAAATTTGGGGCTGCGATGCTTATGTGAAAAAGCTTCAACCTGATAAGCTCGAACCCAAATTGGAGAAACGTGTCTTCATAGGATAACCAAAGGAAACTATTGGTTACACCTTCTATCACAGATCCGAAGGCAAGACATTCGTTGCTAAGAATGGATCCTTTCTAGAGAAGGAGTTTCTCTCGAAAGAAGTGAGTGGGAGGAAAGTAGAACTTGATGAGGTAACTGTACCTGCTCCCTTATTGGAAAGTAGTTCATCACAGAAATCAGTTCCTGTGATCCCTACACCAATTAGTGAGGAAGCTGCTGATAATGATCATGAAACTTCAGATCAAGTTACTACTAAACCTTGTAGGTCAACCAGAATAAGATCCGCACCAGAGTGGTACAGTAATCCTGTTCTGGAGGTCATGTTACTTGACCGTGACGAACCTACGAACTATGAGGAAGCGATGATGAGCCCAGATTCCGCGAAATGGCTTGAGGCCATGAAATCTGAGATGGGATCCACGTATGAGAACAAAGTGTGGACTTTGGTTGACTTTCTCGATGATCGGCAAGCCATCAAGAATAAATGGATCTTCAAGAAGAAGACTGACGCTGACGGTAATATTACTGTCTACAAAGCTCGACTTGTTGTGAAAGGTTTTCGACAAGTTCAAGGAGTTGACTATGATGAGACTTTCTCACCCGTAGCGATGCTTAAATATGTCCGAATCATGTTAGCAATTGCTTCATTTTATGATTATGAAATTTGGCAAATGGATGTAAAGACTGCATTCCTGAATGGATTTCTGGAAGAAGAGTTGTATATGATGCAACCCGAAGGTTTTATCAATCCAAAGGATGCTAACAAAGTGTGCAAGCTCCAGCTATCCATTTATGGACTGGTGCAAGCCTCTCGGAGTTGGAATAAACGTTTTGATAGTGTGATCAAAGCATATCGTTTTATACAGACTTTTGGAGAAGCCTGTATCTACAAGAAAGTGAGTGGGAGCTCTGTAGCATTTCTAATATTATGTGTGGATGACATATTATTGATTGGAAATGATATAGAATTTCTGGATAGCATAAAAGGATACTTGAACAAGAGTTTTTCAATGAAAGACCTCGGTGAAGCTGCTTATATATTGGGCATTAAGATCTATAGAGATAGATCAAGACGCTTAATTGGAATTTCACAAAGCACATACCATGACAAAGTTTTGAAGAAGTTCAAAATGGATCAAGCAAATAAAGAGTTCTTGCCTGTGTTACAAGGTGTGAAGTTGAGTCAGACTCAATGCCCGACCACTACAGAAGATAGATAGAAAATTAAAGATGTTCCCTATGCTTCAGCCATAGGCTTCATTATGTATGCAATGTTGTGTACCAGACCTGATGTGTGCCTTGCTATTAGTTTAGCAGGGAGGTACCAAAGTAATCCAGGAGTGGATCACTGGACAACGGTCAAGAACATCTTGAAATACCTGAAAAGGACTAAGGATATGTTTCTCGTTTATGGAGGTGACAAAGAGCTCGTCGTAAATGGTTATGTCGATGCAAGCTTTGACACTGATCCGGATGACTCTAAGTCACAAACCGGATACGTATTTATATTGAACGGTGGAGCTGTAAGTTGGTGCAGTTCTAAGAAAAGCGTCGTGGCGGGATCTACGTGTGAAGCGGAGTACATAGCTGCTTCGGAAGCAGCAAATGAAGGAGTCTGGATGAAGGAGTTCATATCTGATCTAGGTGTCATACCTAGTGCATCGGGTCCAATGAAAATCTTTTGTGATAATACTGGAGCCATTGCCTTGGCGAAGGAATCCAGATTTCACAAGAGAACCAAATACATTAAGAGACGCTTCAATTCCATCCGTCATCAAGTGTCGGAAGGGGACATAGAGATTTGCAAGATACATACGAATCTGAATGTTGCACACCCATTGACTAAGCCTCTCTCACGAGCAAAACATGATCAGCACCAAGACTCCATGGGTGTTAGAATCATTACAATGTAATCTAGATTATTGACTCTAGTGCAAGTGGGAGACTAAAGGAAATATGACCTAGAGGCAATAATAAAGTTGTCATTTATATATTTCCTTATATCGTGATAAATGTTTATTATTCATGCTAGAATTGTATTAACTGGAAACTTAGTACATGTGTGAATACATAGACAAATAGAGTGTCACTAGTATGCCTCTACTTGACTAGCTCATTAATCAAAGATGGTTAAGTTTCCTAGTCATTGACATGAGTTGTCATTTGATAAACGGGATCACATCATTAGGAATGATGTGATTGACTTGACCCACTCCGTTAGCTTAGCACTTGATCCTTTAGTATGTTGCAATTGCTTTCTTCATGACGTATACATGTGCCTATGACTATGAGATTATGCAACTCCCGAATACCGGAAGAACACTTTGTGTGCTACCAAATGTCACAACTTAACTGGGTGATTATAAAGGTGCTCTACAGGTGTCTCTGATGGTGTTTGTTGAGTTGGCATAGATCGAGATTAGGATTTGTCACTCCAATTATCGGAGAGGTATCTCTGGGCCCTCTTGGTAATGCATATCACTATAAGCCTTGCAAGCAATATGACTAATGAGTTAGTTACGGGATGATGCATTACGGAACGAGTAAACAGACTTGCCGGTAACGAGATTGAACTAGGTATTGAGATACCGACGATCAAATCTCGGGCAAGTAACATACGGATGACAAAGGGAATAACGTATCTTGTTATGCGGTTTGACCGAGAAAGATCTTCGTAGAATATGTGGGAACCAATATGAGCATCCAGGTTCCGCTATTGGTTATTGGCCGGAGACGTGTCTCGGTCATGTCTACAGAGTTCTCAAACCCGTAGGGTCCGCACGCTTAACATTCGGTGACGATCTGTATTATGAGCTTATGTGTTTTGATGTACCAAAGTTAGTTCGGAGTCCCGGATATGATCACGGACATGATGAGGAGTCTCAAAATGGTCAAGACATAAAGATCAATATATTGGACGACTATATTTGGACGTCGGAATGGTTCCGGGTGAGTTCGGGCATATACCGGAGTATCGGGAGGTTACCCGAACCCCCCGGGAGGTATATGGGCCTTATTGGGCCATAGTGGGAGAGAAGAGAGGGAGGCATAGGAGGGGGCGCCCCCCCCCCTCAAGCCCAATCCGAATTGGGTGGGGGGCCGGCCCCCCCTTTCCTTCCCCCTCTCTCCCCCTTCCTTCCACTCCTAGTCCAACTAGGGAAGGGGGGAATCCTATTCCCGGTGGGAGTAGGACTCCCCATGGGGCACGCCATAGGAGGGCCGGCCCTCCCCCTCCTCCACTCATTTATATACGGAGGAGGAGGGCACCCCATAGACACACAAGTTGATCATTGATCTCTTAGCCATGTGCGGTGCCCCGCTCCACCATAATCCACCTCGGTCATATCATTGCAGTGCTTAGGCAAAGCCCTGTGCCGGTAGTTTCATCATCACCGTCATCACGCCGTCGTGCTAACGAAACTCTCCCCCGACACTCTGCTGGATCGTGAGTTCATGGGACGTCACTGAGCCGAACATGTGCAGATCACGGAGGTGCCGTACTTTCGGTACTAAGATCGGTCGGATCGTGAAGACGTACGACTACATCAACCTTGTTGTCATAATGCTTCCGCTTACGGTCTATGAGGGTACATGGACAACACTCTCTCGCTTGTTGCTATGCATCACCATGATCTTGCATGTGTGTAGGAATTTTTTGAAATTACTGGGTGAAGTAGCAAACGTAGTGTTGGAGATATGCCCTAGAGGCAATCATGTATGATGATATTTCCTATGTGTTTATGAATAAAGATAGTCCTTGGACATTATCAATGTTGTGTATCGGCAAGTACGTGACTTGTTTGTGGGACTATGCATTGTATGGTGACTGTCCTAAAAGGTCCCTAGTCGAAAGGGCTGTGTGGACCCGCAGCCGACTAGACTAGCATATGACACGGTTGATGGCTTGGTCTCACTAGCCATGGAGCATTAGATGCTAAACGGATAATATGGACTTGGAAAGGTCTGGTCGGATTCGACGTAGTCAGATCCGAATCGAGATAAGGTCCGAGTCGGATTGACCCAACTATGAGACGCAGCGATATGTCATCTGTGAGTCTCTAGTACAACATACGTTCTATGTCCTAATACCTGAGCTGACGCATGTACTCGGGATGGTGATAGACTTGCTTTGGGCCGACCAAACGCTACTCCATGACTGGGTAGTTATAAAGGTAGGTTTCGGGTTTGTCCAGTCCCATGCTGTGAGACATGGTCGAGCAAGATGGGATTTGCCCCTCCGATCAGGAGAGATATACTCTGGGCCCCTCATGTGATCCGACTAGGATAAGTATGGCCATGCGACAGGGATTATGAGATAATCTGGTTTGTGGTCGGTATCACTGGAACGAGAAAAAGAGGTCGGGCTAGCACAAGGATGATAGTCTCGCCTTGAGCCCGACAACATATATCGTGAGGCAAAGGGAACAGAAGTGTGACACGTTGTACAGGTTTGCCTAACCAGCTTCATAGTCTGCTTGGTGGTCGGCACGCCTTGCTAGAGGCCGCTACCAACCGTGCAGGTCGGAGGTGATCCGAACTGTGACCAAGCCGACTTGAACCTAAGGGGTCGCGCGCTTAAGGGAAGGAACCTACAAGGTCGGTTCGTAGGACACTGGTCGGATGTGATCCGAACTGGACTAGGAACGTGGCCGAGTAGGGGCTTTAGGGTTCGTGCGAGGCCCAAGTGTTGAGCCCTGGACAGACGCCTATATAAAGTGGAGGTGCAGCACACTCATGCGGTTGATCGCTTCGGCGCTATGACTAGGGTTTGCATGTGTTGCGAATAGCCACCTCCACTCGTCGCCGACTGTGTGATCGGACCTAGCAGTCTGCCGCACGGTGTTCCTCCTGCACGCGCGGATGCCGTTAGAGGCGGTGCACTTGCGCCGCTCCAGCGAACTTGTACGTGGGATCGGACGACCGACTGTTCGAGGGAGATCGGACGAGGAGGAGACGATCCACGTGGACGCGCTGCCCCAACTCTTCTTCCGCTGCACGGCACTGCACGTCTAGTGGTAACGAACTATGATCCATCTCCCATAGCATGTTCCTGGATGTTCTGCATGTAGGAAAAAATTAAATTTGCAGTCGACGCACCCTACCGTAGATCCCAACAGTGGTATTAGAGCCTCTGCTATAGGATTTGGATTCAGATCGTATGCATATTAGATATGTGGAGGCGGCAGATGAGATCTATTGTCGTTGATAAGATCAGGCTATGTGCACGGTTGATATGATCAACTGCACATGGGGATCGTTGAGGCTGTGTTTTCTGTCAATCGGGATCGATGAGGTCATGACACGATCTACCCCTACCGGTCAGTCATCCGCCATGTGCGTAGCGCCGTGTATTTCGTACCCGACACACAAACCGGTAGAATGCGATTCTATGCATAACTTTGTTTTGCAGGTTTGATGTGAATAGTATGGCTCATGTGTATGTGATGCATGTGTGTAATTTATACGTGGCCTGCGTGTCATGTTTGTCAGCCGGCAGGAGCCAAAGTGCTGTCATTATATTGTATAACGACTTGCGTGTCGACTTGTGACTCTATGTAAAATTCATTACTAGTTGTAGTAGTTGGATAATAGAGATCAGGTTGGTGGCTTGGCGTCCCGGCGTGACAAACAAGATGGAGTTTGTAGATGGTCATCGGAGTCGGAGCCGACCTGGAAGAACGTCCATGAAGGAGCCATACTATTTCACAATATGTGTTATTTGTGATTGTTATGCTTCTTTGTTTCTATGCATGTTAGAATGGTAGAAACATCCCTCATGAATATCAAGTAAATTGCCATCCCGATGTTGCACCTTCGCACGTCAAGTACGTCTAGTAGTGGGCTCATAAAATTGGGGTGCTGCTGGGTGTCCTTGAACTGAAGGGTTCGTGTCGGACACGGACATGCACTGCATCAGGTTAACTTGACAAGGCTATCAAAACGGTTTTGGGCCTTGTGGCAAAGAAGGTTGGGAGCCGGGGTATGAGATACCTTCCCGACCGACAGGAGTCGTATAGAGATACGATTAGCAAGGAGTTGCTTACCGGATAGGTATGTTGGCTAGCAGTGATGCTAAAGCTCACTAGTCGCATGCGCTAGTCGGATCCTGAATCACTGAGAGTTTGCGGAGGGATGCTGACTTCAGTGGGAGTATTTCTGTTTAGGCTTGAATTACTCTACATAAACACATTGCTTAGTGATTGCATATTTTCTGTTGTAGATCAATGGCACCACCTGCTCAACCCAACTTTGCATTGAAATCAATTCTGGAAAAGGATAAACTGAATGGAACAAACTTTACCACCTGGTATAGAAATCTGAGAATTGTTCTCAAGCATGATAAAAAGGAACATGTTCTAGAGGATCCACTTCCAGAGGAACCTGCCGATAATGCTAATGCCACAACTAAGAATGCCTACCAGAAACTCGTTGATGAATCAACGGAGATCAGCTGTCTGATGCTGGCTTGTATGGAGCCCGATTTGCAACAGCATTTCGAAAATGTTGAGGCTTACGATATGATCGAGAGTCTCAAGAGCATGTTTCAGACACAGGCTAGGACCGAAAGGTTCAACGTCTGGCGATCCTTGATGGATTGCAAGCTGAAGGAAGGTGATCCACTGAGCCCACATGTGATCAAGATGATCGGATATGTGCAAGATTTGGATCGTTTGGGCTTCCCGCTCTTGGATGAGCTGGCTACTGATGTTGTTCTGGGTTCTCTTCCGCCCAGCTATGGGACGTTCATCTCGAACTATCATATGCATGGCATGGATAAGAAGCTCACTGAATTGCATGGGATGCTCAAAGTGGCAGAGCAGGATATTAAGAAAGGCACGCATCAAGTGTTGATGGTGCAGAAATCGGCTAAGTTCAAGAAGAGTTGGTCCAAGAAAAAGGCTAAGGCAAAGGGCACGGAGACGGTAACCTCCGCCATTGCGCCAAAGTCTGGACCGGACTCGAAGACCGTTTGCTATCACTGCAAGGAGACCGGTCACTGGAAGAGGAACTGTAGCAAGTGGCTTGCAGAGCATGGCAAGAAGGCCGGAAATGCTTCTTCAGGCAAAGGTACACTTGTTGCATATGTTATAGACATTTACCTTGCTGACATACCTAGTAGCTCTTGGGTATTTGATACCGGATCGGTTGTTCATATTTGCAACTTGATGCAGGGGCTGGTAAGAACTAGGCGTGTGGCACAAGGGGAGATTGACATCAGGGTCGGCAACAAAGCAAGAGTTTCTGCGTTAGAGGTCGGCACGATGCAGCTCCAGCTTCCTTCTGGATTCATTATGGAATTGAATAATTGTTATTACATTCCTGCACTTAGTCGGAACATTATTTCTGCCTCATGTTTGATGAGTCAAGGTTATGAATTCAATTTAAAGGACAATGGTTGTTCGATATTTTTGAATGGTATGTTCCACGGCTATGCACCCATTGTTGATGGGCTATTTATATTGAATCTAGAACAGGAACCGGTCTATAACGTGAATGTCAAGAGGCATAAGCCTAATGAGATAAATCCGACATACTTCTGGCATTGCCGACTTGGACACATTAGTCTGAAACGCATGAAGAAGCTCCATGATGATGGGCTCCTAACTTCGTCCGACTTCGGGTCGTTCGAGACATGTGAATCATGCTTGCTCGGCAAGATGACTAAGTCTCCTTTCGCAAAGAGTTGCGAGAGGGCGTCCGAGCTGTTGGAACTTATACATAGTGATGTGTGTGGTCCAATGAGCACAACTGCCAGAGGTGGCTATCAGTACTTCGTGACTTTTACCGACGACTTGAGTAGATATGGATATATCTATTTGATGAGGCACAAGTCGGAGACTTTTGAAAAGTTCAAAGAGTTTCAGAACGAGGTTGAGAATCAGCTCGGCAAGACTATAAAGCTTCTGCGATCTGATCGTGGAGGTGAGTACATGAGCCAGGAGTTTGATGATCATCTGAAAAAGTCGAGGTATAGTACCTCAGCTCACACCTCCGGGTACGCCACAGAGAAACGGCGTGTCAGAACGGAGGAATAGGACCTTGTTGGACATGGTCCGGTCTATGATGAGCAAATCGGATTTACCCTTGTCATTCTGGGGATACGCTCTAGAAACTGCAGCTTTCACACTTAACAGGGTACCATCAAAATCCGTAGACAAGACACCACATGAGATGTGGACCGGGAAGAGTCCCAGTTTGTCTTTTCTAAAGATTTGGGGTTGTGAAGCATTTGTCAAGCGACTTATGTCAGACAAGCTTACACCTAAATCGGATAAATGCATATTCGTGGGATATCCGAGGGAAACCTTGGGATATAGCTTCTACAACCGGGAAGAGAACAAAGTGTTTGTTGCTCGGAATGGGTTTTTCCTTGAGAAAGAGTTTCTCAGTCGGGAGGCTAGTGGGAGGACGGTTCGACTCGAAGAAATTCGAGGACCACTCGGGGACGGCTCGGCTGGTGATGAGATCATACCGGAGTCAGTCAGGGAACCTGTAGTGAAAGCGGCACCGGAACCACTGAGGTCGGAAAGATTGCGCAGAGTGCGTGATGTATTGTTGCTAGAAAGCGACGAGCCGGACACGTATGCAGAAGCGATGGTGAGCCCGGATTCCGAGGCATGGCTGGAGGCCAATGAGAATCAAGTCTGGGACTTGGTTGATCCGCCGCCTGGCATAACGGCCATTGGTTGCAAATTGGTCTTTAAGAAGAAAACCGATGTGGATGGAAATGTTCAGATCCACAAAGCTCGGCTTGTCGCTAAGGGTTATGGACAAGTTCAAGGAATTGACTACGACAAGACTTACTCGCCGGTAGCGATGCTAAAATCGGTGAGGATCATACTAGCTATAGCTGCATATTTCGATTACGAGATATGGCAGATGGATGTCAAAACGGCTTTCCTACATGGAAATTTAACCGAGGACGTGTATATGATACATCCCGAGGGTTTTGTCGATCCGACTAGCACTAGTAAGGTATGCAAGCTCAAGAGATCCATTTATGGGTTGAAGCAAGCATCTCGGAGTTGGAACATTCGTTTTGATGAGGTCGTCATTAGTCTTGGTTTCATCAAAAGCGAAGAGGACTCTTGTTTATACAAGAAGTTAAGTGGGAGCTCGATAGTGTTTTTGATCTTGTATGTGGACGACATACTACTGATCGGGAACGATATTTCGATGCTAAACTCGGCCAAGGAGTCATTGAATGGCAAGTTTTCGATGAAAGACCTTGGTGAGGCAGTGTATATTTTAAGCATTAAGATCTATAGAGATAGATCGAGGAGGCTGCTCGGCTTAAGCCAGAGCACGTACATAGATAAAGTGTTGAAGCGGTTCAACATGAGTGAGGCGAAGAAAGGGTTCTTGCCACTCTCACATGGTATAAGGCTAAGCAAGACTCAAAGTCCTTCGACATCTGATGAGCGAAGCAGGATGAGTAGGATTCCGTATGCCTCGGCAATCGGATCCATCATGTATGCCATGATATGTACAAGGCCTGATGTTGCTTTTGCAATAAGCCTAACAAGCAGATACTAGGCCAACCCAGGTGAGAGTCACTGGGCAGCGGTAAAGACTATTTTGAAGTACCTGAAAAGGACTAAAGAGATGTTCCTAGTTTATGGAGGTGAGGAAGAGCTCGTCGTAAGGGGTTACGCCGATGCTAGTTTCCAAACCGACAGAGATGATTGTCGATCACAGTCCGGATTTGTGTACGTCCTGAACGGAGGAGCAGTGCACTGGATGAGTCCCAAGCAGGATACAGTGGCCAATTCTACCACAGAAGCCGAATACATTGCGGCTTGTGAAGCTGCAAAGGAAGGTGTTTGGATCCGGCATTTTCTGGATGATCTTGGTATTTTCCCAGCCTCGTGAAACCGTTGGACCTTTATTGTGATAATTCTGGTGCCATCGCACAAGCCAAGGAGCCGAGGAATCACCACAAGGTCAGACACATAGACCGGAAATATCACCTGATACGAAAGATCGTAAAGAATGGTGATGTAGAGTTATGCAAGATTCACACGGATGCAAATGTTGCAGATCCGTTGACTAAGCCGCTTCCACAACCCAAGCATGAGGGGCACGTTAGAGCTATGGGCATTCGATGTCTATTTGATTGACTCTAGTGCAAGTGGGAGACTGTTGGAGATATGCCCTAGAGGCAATCATGTATGATGATATTTCCTATGTGTTTATGAATAAAGATAGTCCTTGGACATTATCAATGATGTGTATCAGCAAGTACGTGACTTGTTTGTGGGACTATGCATTGTATGATGACTGTCCTAAAAGGTCCCTAGTCGAAAGGGCTCTGTGGACGCGCAGCCGACTAGACTAGCATATGACACGGTCGATGGCTTGGTCTCACTAGCCATGGAGCATTGGATGCTAACCGGATAATATGGACTTGGAAAGGTCTGGTCGGATTCGACGTAGTCGGATCCGAGTCAAGATAAGGTCCGAGTCGGACAGACCCAACTATGAGACGCAGCGATATGTCATCTGTGAGTCTCTAGTACAACATACGTTCTATGTCCTAAGACCTGAGCTGACGCATGTACTCGGGATGGTGACAGACTTGCTTTGGGCCGACCAAACGCTACTCCGTGACTGGGTAGTTACAAAGGTAGGTCTCGGGTTTGTCCAGTCCCATGCTGCGAGACATGGTCGAGCAAGATGGGATTTGCCCCTCCGATCAGGAGAGATATACTCTGGGCCCCTCGTGTGATCTGACCAGGATAAGCATGGCCATGCGACAGGGATTATGAGATAATCCGGTTTGTGGTCGGTATCACTGGAACGAGAAAAAGAGGTCGGGCTAGCACAAGGATGACAGTCTCGCCTTGAGCCCGACAACATATATCATGAGGCAAAGGGAACAGAAGTGTGACACGTTGTACAGGTTCGCCTAACCAGCTTCATAGCCTGCTTGATGGTCTACACGCCTTGCCAGAGGCCGCTACCAACCGTGCAGGTCGAAGGTGATCCGAACTGTGACCAAGCCGACTTGAACCTAAGGGGTCGCGCACTTAAGGGAAGGAACCTACAAGGTCGGTTCGTAGGACACTGGTCGGATGTGATCCGAACTGAACTAGGAACCTGGCCGAGTAGACTTGTGGGCTTTAGGGTCCGTGCGAGGACCAAGTGTTGAGCCCTGGACGGGCGCCTATATAAAGTGGAGGTGCAGCACACTCATGCGGTTAATCGCTTTGGCGCTGTGACTAGGGTTTGCATGTGTTGTGATAGCCACCTCCATTCGCCGCCGACTGTGTGATCAGACCTAGCAGTCCGCCGCACGGTGTTCCTCCTGCACGCGCGGATACCGTTAGAGGCGGTGCACTTGCGCCACTCTGGCGAACTTGTACGTGGGATCGGACAACCAACTGTTCGAGGGAGATCGGACGAGGAGGAGACGATCCACGTGGACGCGCTGCCCCAACTCTTCTTCCGCTGCACGGCACTGCGCGTCTAGTGGTAACAAACTGTGATCCATCTCCCGTAGCATGTTCCTGGATGTTCTGCGCGTAGGAAAATTTTAAATTTGCAGTCGACGCACCCTACCATAGATCACAACACGTAGGATCATATTGCATTCTAGCATTCAAAGACTTTTCTTTCAGCTCAGCTAACAGTTTCTTAAGATCATATCTATCATTGCAAGAAAAAAAAGTCTCTAGCAGTTTCTTCATCCATAATATAACCCTCAGGTACAACATGCAATTCATATCTAGGGGGAGAATCTTCATCATCACTTTCATTAATATCATCAGTTTCAGTAATTTCATTCTCTCTAACCCTAGCAAGTTGTTCATCAAGAAATTCACCTAGTGGCACAATATTATCAAGCAGAGAAGTAGTATCATCATAAGCATCATGCATAGTATAAGTGGCATCATCAATAACTTGCGACATATCAGAATCAATGGTAGGTGTACGTGTCGCAAGTTTACTCAAAACAAAAGGTGAATCAAGTGCAGAGCTAGATGATAGTTCCTTACCTCCCCTCGTAGTTGAGGGATAGATCTTGGTTTTGTTGTCTTTCAAATTCCTCATAGTGATCAACAGATATAAATCCCAGGTGACCCAGAGAATAGAGCTATGCTCCTCGGCAATGGTGCCAGAAAAAGGTCTTGATAACCCACAAGTATAGGGGATCGCGGTAGTTTTCGAGGGTAGAGTATTCAACCCAAATTTATTGATTCGACATGAGGGGAGCCAAAGAATATTCTCAAGTATTACCAACTAAGTTTTCAATTCAACAACACCTGAAAGACTTAATATCTCCAGCAAAGTACTTAGTAGCAAAGTAGTATGGAAATAATGGTAACGGTGGCAAAAGTAAAAATAGCAGTTTTGTAGCAATCATAACAGTGGCAACGGAGAAGTAACTTAGCAAAGATCAATATGAAACGAGCTCGTAGGCAATGGATCAATGATGGATAATTATGTCGGATGGCATTCATCATGCAACAATTATAACATAGGTGACACAGAACTAGCTCCAATTCATTAATATAATGTAGGCATGTATTCTGAATATAGTCATACGTGATTATGGAAAAGAACTTGCATGACATCTTTTGTCCTACCCTCCCGTGGCAACGGGGTCCTAATGGAAACTAAGGGATATTAAGGCCTCCTTTTAATAGAAAACCGGACCAAAGCATTAGCACTTGGTGAATACATGAACTCCTCAAACTACGGTCATCACCGGGAAGTATCCTGACTATTGTCACTCCGGGGTTGCCGGATTATAACACGTAGTAGGTGACTATAACTTGCAAGATAGGATCAAGAACACTCATATATTCATGAAAACATAATAGGTTCAGATCTGAAATCATGGCACTCGGGCCCTAGTGACAAGCATTAAGCATGGCAATGACATAACGACATCAATCTTAGAACATAATGGATACTAGGGATCAAACCCTAATAAAACTAAATCGATTACATAGTAAATCTCATCCAACCCATCACCGTCCAGCAAGCCTACGATGGGATTACTCACGCACGACGGTGAGCATCATGAAATTGGTGATGGAGGATGGTTGATGATGACGATGGCGACGGATTCCCCTCTCTGGAGCCCCTAACGGACTCCAGATTAGCCCTCCCGAGGAAGAACAGGGCTTGGCGGTGGCTCCGTATCGTAAAATGCGATGAATCCTTCTCTATGATTTTTTTTCTCCTGGAACGTGAATATATGGAGTTGGAGTTGAGGTTCATGGAGGTCCAGGGGGCCCACGAGGTAGGGGGCATGCCTAGGGGGGTAGGGCGCGCCCCCCACCCACGTGGCCAGGGTGTGGGCCCCCTTCAGCTGATTCTTTTGCCAGTATTTTTTATTAATTCCAAAAAGTGCCTCCGTGAAGTTTTAGGTCATTCCGAGAACTTTTATTTCCACACAAAAATAACACCATTGCAGTTCTGCTGAAAACAACGTCGGCCCGGGTTAGTTCCATCCAAATCATACAAATTAGAGTCCAAAACAAGGGCAAAAGAGTTTGGAAAAGTAGATACGTTGGAGACGTATCATTGGGGCGTCATCTTGATGTTGTTGAAGAGGTTCACGCTCGTCGCCGTGGTCGAAGGGGATGGCCCTTGCTCGATCTTCTTGTCACTGTCTTGTTGTTGGAGGCCCATATGATGTGTCACCTCGTATCTCATGTCCATGACCGAAGAGAATTTCCCATGCTCGATCGTCGTCCTTGAGGGGCTTCCGAAGATGGAAGTGTCTCCCTTGCTTGTAGGTGGTCGCCTCGTTGTTGAAGATGTCGATGTAGGCAAACTCATGGGAACTAGGCGAAGATTTCGTATGTCCAAAGGCGAAGATGCCTTGATGACACTTGGCAAAGATGCCGAAGTGGTGGTGGTAGCCGTAGCTTGCTCTTGGTGGTGCTTGTCTCGCGGTCTTCTCTTGAGCTCATGAAGTTTGGCCATAGCTTGATGTAGAGCTTGTTCGGACTTGTAGGTTTGCGCTTGTAGAGCATCTTCATCATGATGGTGTCGTTGTTGTGCTTGAGCTCGTAGTAGATGTCGTTGTTCGTTGTCGCGCACATGATGCTTGGAGGTGACTTGCCCTTCATGACGATGTTGATCATGATGATCGCCATGGAGATGTGGACGTGGACAACATGCACTTGCATCGCTTGGGCGCTCCGAAGATGATCGATTTGCTTGCCACCGCCTTGAAGATGACGAAGGGGAAGAACGATTGACCAACAAGGCCTGAATCTCCTCCATCCTTGCATCTTGCTCCTCCTTTTGTGTGGAAAGCTTGTTGTCGATGTAGTCCCTTTTCCTTGCTTTGGAGTGATGAATGTGGATGGAGAGGTTCTCGATGCGTTCTCGCAAGGTAGAATGTGCACCTTGCATTTGTTGTTGTAGACCGTAGATGGACGCTTTGGTTATGTAGTTGTTCGCGCCATCGTTGTCATGGAAGATCGGAGATGAAATGCCTTTCCTATCCATCAAAAGACTCGAGCAAATATGAGTGGAAGAAAGGAGAGAACTATACCAAATGTACCTTGACCGATGTTGAGAATGGATCAATGATCACTCAATGATGTAACAAGGAAATAGCACAATTGGTACCGATCTCGTCAATTTCTCACACCTACACAAATAAGGCTTATGGTGGAGCTCGGTGAGGATAGTGGCACAAAAATTTGATGCAAAATGTTAGCAAGAGTCAATAATGTTGAAAGAGATTAACGAATTCACAAGTAAAACAAGTAGACCAATAGCAATATGTGTCACACAGGTAGATAAATGGGGTTGTGCAACCAAGGAATGAGCTCAAAATGTGGAATCCACGAAAAATGCTCTTGTTGCACAACTCTAGGGAGATGCTAGCATGATTGCTCAATAGGCGGATACGACACTTGTGCACAACCTATAGGGGACAAAAATGCAATGACTTCTATCCCAATTATGCTATGTATATATGGTTCCAGATGTTCCTCTCAAGATCGATGATCCAAGATGATCGGATATGACAATCTTATATGCAATGTGGTATGATGATATGGCTATTGCTTACAAACTTCTTTACTCTCTCTTTTTTGCTTAAAAGCTTATTCTTTGTTTTTTGTGTGGCCACTTTTGCACAATGCACAAACCAAGATAGCAATTGTGTATATGCGGGAACAATCTTGTGACACAAGAGATGATATGATGATACCAATATGATATGGTATGTATGCAATGGGAGGTGTAGACCAATGATCACTAATGTGCACAAGTAACATTGCCGACAATACTCAATGGCTAGTCTCGATAGGCAAGTGATGCAAAATGGGCTAGGGGTTAACAATGTAATGGCAAGGAGAATGTACAATGATGTCGTCGAGGTTACCGTCCTTGCTTACGGTAGGGGTGTCAAAATGATGAATTGGTCAATGTCGATGACGACCTCATGGCGACGATGAGTGGCGACGTTCTTGATGTAGATACCAAGATGACGTAGACCCGTCCCTAAGTAGTCGAAACACCTTAGGAAATATAAAAACCGCGACTCAAAAGTCAAATTTCAAATGTCAAATGGTGGTAGCGGAAAGCGATGGTGGTTTGCACTCGGCAATACGGAAGTGTAGTGAGTTATGCAAGTCGAAGTTGAAGTTTTTGTCCCTAAGTAGCCGAAACACCTTAGGAGACACAAGCCACAACTCAAACAAGCTCAAATAAAATTGGGTTAAGTTGGGGTGGCGGAAGTGTATGGTGGACAAGGTTATGCAGAAGTTATGGTGGTGGTTAATGAAGAAGTAACCGTCCCTAAGTAGCCAAAACACCTTAGGAGACTCGAATCATTACTCAATCAACCACTAATGCTATGGCAAGCAAAATGGGTTAGGTTGCGGAAGTCGGTGGTGGTGTAGCAGATGATGTGGTGGAAGCCCTAGGAAAAGATGCCAAAGTTCCAAAATTTTGATGGAGTCAAATGATGTTGGAAGTATTTTGTGGGATGGGGGATGTCAATAGCTTCAAAATGAGCAAAAGAACGTCAAAACCGGAGTTCGGATGAATTAGTTATGGGCAAAACAAAAATCAGCCGAAGTCTGAATCTACAGGTGTCGGACGTCCGAGAAGGGTCGGACGGCCGGTGATCGTCGGACTTACAAGGGCTGGAGCGTGGAACGGACGTCCGGAAATGGCCGGAAATCCAATGTTTTGGTACTGGATCGGTGGTGTCGGACATCCGGTAAGGGTCGGATGTCCGGTGCTGCGGACAGGCCGGTCGTCCGGTAAAGTGTCGGACGTCCGGTGGGTCTGGGTCAACTCGAGATCCGAGTTTCGGGACGTGATTTTCGGCGGAAAATGGGGATTTCGGGGTCAAAATTGATGAGATTTTGTGGATGGAAAGTGGGGAAACTTGGGGAGATGCTAGATCCACTCGAAACCAAGCAAATCCATGGATCAAAATCAACAAAACATCATCAAACCAACAAATCACAAAAAACATTTGGGGCTATTTTTTATGGGGATTTTCAAAATTACGGAAGAACACAACAAAATTAGGCTAGAAAAACAAGGGGTAGGGGGTCCAAATTCGTGATCAACCTTTCTCTAATCCAAGATGAGTAGGGTAGAACCCTAGATGCCCGATCTTTCACGATTGGAGCGGATCCCACAAGAAACACGAAGAAACACGAAGGAAAACACGAGGAGCGAAATCACTCAAACCAACAAGATTTGATTACACATGTGCTAGATCCTCGAAACACAAAGAGATACACGATCCAAATCCGACAAAGGACGATACAAGTGACGGTAGTTCTTCTCCGTGAGGAGGTCTTAAGGGGCCTTTGCATGAAGGGGTCTTGAATCCGCTTGGGGGATCTTCTCCGAAGAGGCCGTGGACTCCAATGGAGAAGTAACCAAGTGAATGAGCAAAGCTCTATCTCTCAAATGAGCTAATCCTTTTCTAACCCTAACTAGGAGGAGGTGGAGGAGTATATATAGTCTAGGTCCATGAAGGGGTAAGTGGGAGAGAGATACATGGGCCTCGGGCACGGTCTCTGTGCGTAGACAGGCGTCGGACGTCCGATGGCTGTCAGTCGTCCGGTCGCTCACGGGCGTATGGTCGTCCGGAAGTCTTCGGACTTTCGATGTTTTGGCTCTGGTCTGGAAGTGTCGGATGTCCGGTCGGCGTCGGTCGTCCGGGCGCTGATGAGTGTCGGACATCCGGTGTCTGCCGGTCGTCCGGGCGCTGTAGGATGCCTTGGCTGGAGTCGATCTGGCTGGTGGAGTCTCCAGGCGCCGGACGTCCGGAGATCGTTTGTCATCCGGAGGTCGTCGGACGTCCGAGAGTTGTAGCTTCCTGGCAGCTCTTCCTCTTGTTCCTCGCGCTTGGTGTCCTCGCCGTCTTGTCCAATGCTCATAGTTGTTACATGGCCTTCCTCTTGGTTCCTGGTCATGCATAGCACACACGTTGGAGGTAGTAGCCATATCTCACATGTGGAAAGTGACAGTTCGGAGAGAAGCGAGTTCACCTTGTGTCCAATGGCGAATGTTCAAGGTCTCGTCATATGTCCTCTTGGGGATTGGAGAGTAGTCGGAGTGTACATGGGGATGAACGTAGGATGCTCCGCATCACAACCTCTTCGATTCATAGGTTTGTAAAAAACTAATAGGAAAACTATGATTTTACTTGTCATGTACTCCCTTTGTAAACAAAAATAACAACGTTTAGATCACTACAGTACCCTTGAATTTTGTTGATTGTGAAACTACTGGAATTAGCATCAAGAGCGCTTGACACATCACTGGAGAAAACAAAAGTATTAGAGCAACTTTAGTAGAGAGTTGCCATATGGTCCCAATCGTCATAATAACTGTCAACACGACGATTTTGATCCAAAATGAATGGCTGCCAATGAGTATAATTTATCTTGTACTCTCAATATTTGGAGGCTGTGGTTGGCCAGTATGGAGCTTGCTCCAAACCCAACCGCCAGCGCGGGAGGAAGTTCCAACTTCTTCCTCCTCGTGCCATGGTCGGGTTTGAAACAGCTCGCCACCTGTACACGCACTTGCGCATTCCGATTAATCACCAGTTAGTGTGGGGACATGACCGCCAATCACTTGTCGTGAATTCTCAGGTGGCTGTCGCGATGGCCGCCATGCTACATCAGTCCCTGGCTATAGAAGCCCGACGACGATGCGTCACCATCAACCCAAGCCCTAGTTGTTGCCTCTGCCTCCTCCTTGCTTCCTCCTTTCCCATCTCCTCCACTCTTACCTCCCGTCGCAGATGTCGTGCAACCACGGGGCATACTCTGCCCCGTGATGCACTAGTTGTGGCAGCCGACACAACCTCCTATGGCGGCGCGGGGGGGGGGGGGGGGGGGGGGGACGGAGATAGAGGCGCCTATGGCAGCGAGCACGATGTATCTGGCACCTTGGGCGACATCGTCCTGACCCAATCGCAGTCGTGGTGCGTCTCTCCGGACTCAAAGTGGACACGCGCCGCTGCTAGGAGGAGTGCTTCAGCCCCGCTCAGGCCGACAAAGAGGAGGTGTCACAGATGGCGGTCGTTGCTCGTTGCTCTGACCCCTACGCCTACCTCATCAACTTGAATTCGAATGAGGAGGACGACAACTAGTCTAGGTAGTATTGTCGATTAACGACATTGTAAAGTCGCAAACTATATGTAATGTGGCACATTTTGGCCACTAAGTATATGTAGCCTAGTTCCTAACTAATATAGTTGATAATTATCATGCCGATACATGTGTTTACATAGGTTAAACTGAGCTTAAATTGCCCCTACAAATTTGAAGGGGATTTGACAAAAACAGATAAATAAAAATTTATGGAGGCAGCCGTTTGGCGACTTTGTACTTTTTACCACAGTACAGACGCAAGCGCTCATACATGCGCGCATACACTTACCCTTATGAACGCACACACGCATATCCTACCCCTATGAGCACCTTCGAGAGACTGAGCCGGCATATCATCTTGAGATTTACGAAGTCAACGTAGGCACCTCATCGTCGATGGAAACATCTCCTTCCACTGAAAGCGTATCGCCGAAAATCTTGAAATAAATCCAGGAATAATGCGAGCACCAGGACTTGAACCCTGATGGGTTGAGGATACCACTGTCCCTCTAGCCATCCAACCACAAGTTGGTTCGCCGACTCCGTGTTTGTGCACAAGCCCGACAACCTATAAATCCATATGAAATACGCTCGATATGCGATATGGCGACTACCCGATACAATAACTCTACTAGAGTTGCTCTTATAGCAAGAAATTTCGGTGGACTGATTTCTTTCTCCAAAAGGTATCCTTAGGGAAAGAAAAATCTAAGGACTCTAATCATGCAAATCAAACAAGTAGGATTTTTTTAAGAATTAAATCCTCTATAAAACTTCTAATATTCCTTTGAATCAAATAATCCCCTTTTTCTTTTACCCGAGCAAATTATCTTACAGCTCGTTAGCTCGCCGGTTGATAGTTCAGATGGTATAAAAACTCATAGAGGGAAACACAATATCTATTTTTTTATTTTTTTCGAAACCAAGGCAAAAAATTGCCTCATCGATTAATTAAGAAGAAGAGAATTGACCGGTTAATTAATGGAAAACTGGACGAAAACCGATACATATAGATCATGCGGACTACTCGTTAAGAAAGAAACTCCATGACCCCACGGTCAACCCGACAAACATACATAACATGCAACAGCCACGAACCCTGGCACTTCTATGTCGCAAACAAACCCTCAACAAAATCAAGATTGAATACATCGGACGCCACGAAATCCATAGAGACGAGCCAGTCAGAGATGGAGGACGAAGAGACTGAGTATCCTCCATTAAGCAGCCGCAGACGCCTTATCAATGGCGACACTCTTCTTGCCTATGCTCCTGAGAGCCTTGTTCACTTTCTTTATTTTGCCTGTAGAAACCTCATCCACTAAGAGGCAAGCAATCACACTGCAAGACCCAGGACAAGCTATCTCCAAGGAGGCGAGTAAGCGGCCAAGTTTTTTCACGAAGACCGCCTCGTCAATACGTGTCAACATAGCGTCACGGTCAAACATGGGCGACCGAACGGGCTTCATCACCTCATAATTAGCTGCCAAAGCACCTATCTCATCAACCTCAGCACCCACGGACGCCACCTGGGCAACAACCTCAGGTGAGAGCGCAATAGCAGCGTCCAAACCTCCACGGTCCACAAAGGCGAGCAGCCGACTGGGCTCCAACGACGGCAGTGTGGTCGTAGTCAGAATCGCCAAGTACTCTCCAAGCGACCCCATCTCCTTAGGAAGCACCATCTAAATAGGCGAAGTGGGCTCCCCATAAATCTTCTGCAACACCGGAGCCACAACCTCGACAACGGCTTCACTCCCGAAAGCAATCGGCACGACATGCAACGACAACCAACAGGATGTAGCACGAGGGGAGAGATCTCCATACATGTCTGTGGCAGAACCAACCAGGATCTCGGGTGACGGGGACAAATCAGGGGCAACCCCAATCTGAAGCTCAAGCAGCGAAGACACATCCGGCACCACCTCTAGTTTGGCAAGAGCGGCCTCCGTCCTCACCAAAACACTCCCAACTCGCGCAAGGCAATCATGAAGCTCAGTGCGAAGCAGCTTGGTTTCCTCCACCAACCCGACTTGCTAGCCAAGACAAACTGGAACTGCACGTCTGTCATGAAGACATCACTAGTGGATGCAGGCGGTGGAGCATGACCTTGGGGCGGCAAAGCTTGGTGGACAAGCTTCTTAGCGCGGCAGAAGCGGGTGATGTGACCAAATCAAAGGCAATTCGTGCATCGGATTGGATCCCCGCAGGAGTGTGCATGACAATATCTAATTTTGACATGCGAAACCTTCCAATAAGATGACCTTTGTTTGCTCAACAGCCTCAGTCGTGTATGAGTGCAAAACAGTTCAGTACAATATACAAGTCGTTTTGCATTTCTTTAAGTTTGACTGGAAGTAATTCACACAAGTTCGCTGTCACAATAGTGATGATTGATGTATGAAACCATGGAATTTTCTGTATCATCCATCTTCGCGGACACTGAGACTGGAGAGCAACCTGAAAGCTCTTATCGGCTAGGGCTTTCTTTCTACATGGACGCCGCCACTGCCTTCCAGAACAAAGAGGCCATTCAGCATGTCAGGATGAGGCCTTTGCAGCCTGTAGCATTTCCACAATAAGTGTCTTCACATCCCTGTAAAAGCACAGGACCGTTTAGAGTCAATCAATTGAGTAATCAGAATAAGCATGTCTTAGTTACCAATTAAACCGTCATTCAGCAGATTGAAAACCTAGGAGGCCTTGATGAACAATGCAAGTGACAAAATGCATAATCATCCCCAAAGAAGGGAACATGTTATGTGTAAACCCAATTTTAACAACAAGATTATGAAGAGAGTAGCAAATATAAGTATAGAGCAGAATGGAGAAATGAGTATGCATGAATTATAACTATGGGGAAAATATAATAGAGCAGGAACTAACTTTCTGTCTTGCGCACGTCTAGGGAAGGGAATTCGCAGCTTCAGAACAGTTCCATCATAGCCAGCCTGCACAACAAGGAAAGTGTCAATTACCATGTTACCACACCGGTTGGCTTTGACTAGAATATAGCATGGCACATTAAAGGTCTGGTTAAGTAAATTCAAAGATATGAAAGGATAGTGCATCATTGTCCAACCAAAGAACAGCCTTTAGCCACTAAAAAAAAGAACATCCCTGGGAATAAATTGTCTATTTCGAATTCTGTTCTGATCGTCAAAACCGCTAATACAGTGCATATGACAATTTACTGGTCGACTATCGGAGCTGAGGGTAGAAAGCATTCACAAGACAACATCGCTATGATTCATTGATATTTTTTTTGCCAAACAAGAAAAAGACACAGCCTTTGTATAGTTATTACTTATTACATCCCCATTTTTGAAAGAGGGGAGCCTCGACAGTAATTTTCTATTGAAAAAAAAGGAGATATGTACAACAGAGGGTATGTGCGGGGGAGGAGTGGGAGGGGGGGGGGACTATACAGAGGTCTATACAAGAAAATCGAGCCAAGCTTTGAGAGGGCTGTTACCTTCACATTGATACCGAGGCTATCCACATCCAGAATAGAAGCGAAATCCACCTGAAATAGCTTACATTTGTCATCCCTCAATATATTTAAATGGAAACATTAACATTTGGTGAAGTATAGAAGTGTCAAAATTAAGAAAATGAAAGAGTGATACAAGGCATAGATGTGTTTACTGTAAAGAAAAAGAACTCAGAACCAAGCTTTGTGTGTTTTGCACCTTTTTTTATCTAATGTTTGGGACAAAAAGTAGGAACCATATCCTTAAACTAAAACATTCGTCTCTACACACAAAATATATCACGGTGACCGAGCACAACACCGCCATACAATAACTAAAATACTAGTTATTTGGTTACAGAAAGAAACTTAAGTATGAAATGAACAGAAGATAAATAATATAACTGTCTCGCAAACTAATACAGCTACGACTTGTTTTCTAGTATATCTTGCAGAGTCGCATTCATGACCAGACACCACTTAAGCTTTATATTGTACTTGCCTTAACAGAGGTTGAGTGTTGCACGATGAGCTTTGTATCATCAGCATGATCCTTGTTCATGTGGCCCTGTGGAATACATGCAGCTAACTTGAGCATAAATATGCCAATTGAAGATCAATAGATTTAGTGTGGAGTCAATAAAATATAAAACATACTGCAATAGGAGCGGAGAACTGAGATATAGGATCCACTTTTGCTTCCTTGAACTCAGCTGCACTAAACTCTGAGGATGTGGAGAACAGAACAGTATCTCAAGGACCATCAAACCAAATCATATTGCATTTCGTACAGAATTTGACCTTTAGGTCACAAAACCTAACTATAAGCACAAGTGCAGGGCACCGAATGTGCAAGTCTTATGATTGAGCCTGGTTTTCACTAAAGAAACTAACTATAGGAACACTCAACCTCTGTTATAGAAAATTTCATTGTTAAATTCGGATGAAACATTGAGTGAAAAAGGAGAGAATGACATAAGACGAGAGGCTACTAGTTTTATCTTTATACAGTTTCCTCGGTTTCTGTTTTCTTATTCAGGATATTCCTTTTCATGGTTCTCATATTGCAACTCACGATTCTCGCAAGAGCGCTACAGGAACATTACATAGCAACTAAAAAACAAATTAAAAGTCGAGTAGAACCTTGAACTTCTGGTCAAAAAGGCTATGCAGGTTTCTAACTATAAGTAGTTTTAACTAGGGCATTTAAAAGACGGGTCACAAACCTCCAGAGCCAAGGATAGCTGTTGCAACCCCAGATACGTAACGTACAGCTTTTGGTTTGATGTGCAGAAAACGGAAGTCACCGAAGTCAACCTTGATTTCGCAAATTTCCATCAGAAATTAGTACGATATTATACAGTTACTTTAGAAACAGTATAATGTTCAACAAACATACCCAAAAGGCCTCAGGGTGTCTCCGTAAATATGCAGTTCTCACTGCATCTTTTTCTTCATCAGGAACCTTTGGAACAGAACCAATACGAAGTGAGCCAACAAAGAATTATCAGGTAACATATACTGTATGCTTTAATAAATATCAAGTTAAGAAATTTATCAGGACATAAGCCGAAATACAAAGGTGAACATGGGTGCGCGCGCACCCATGTGAATAGTAAATTCATAAAAAATACTAGAAAAATTTAAAAATTTCTGAAATTTCGCGGTATGAACCTTAGTCGATCATTCTACTCACGTGTGAAGTTTCATAATGTATTGATACCCATGGTATTCTTAGTGAAGAAAATACAAATGTGGTCATACTATTCATTAAACAGTGTTTTTTAATATAGCTTCGATTTTGTCATTTTTGCCCAGATTACCACGGATGTGATTTCTTCGTGAAACTTCATATGTGAGTATACCGGTTGACTATGTATATTAAAACAATAAATTCAGTTTTTTTTTGGTTTTTTCTAGTATTTTTTTGAATTTACTATTCATAAAGGGTGCGCGCGCACCCATGTTCACCAAATCCGCGTCCGACATAAGCACACTAATATATGGGGCAAGTGAAAGGAGGGAATTACAGGTGTAGCATCGCCGTATACAGTGATTACAGTATCTGTTCTGTCCTCTGGGTCTTTGGCAACCAAAAGTGAGCATTTACTACTTCCTGCGAGATTCTGCAAAATGGTGGCAACAAAAGACATAACTATCAGAAGCTATTGTGAATTTAGTAGATTAAACCAGCACCCTATTCTTTTCATAGAACACTGTCCATGCATTTTATATTTTTCATGTCTATCCATTCTGTTTTTTATGTCCGTGTTTATCTGACAGTACTCCTGCTATTGTCAGTGTTATCATGTGTGTTTGAGTTAAGTCACTAAATGCATAGGGTCTCCATGCGCGTAGAACGGTGTCGACAGGTAGTATTACATGTATACATAATCATGAGAGCACAATACTGGCATACCTTTGAGTGAACTGCTAAACTACTCACTGCTAATATGGGGGAACCATCTTGATCGCACGCAAAATCAACCATTGAACCAGATGGATAACCCACATGTTCCTGTTAACAGAATGACATGTTATAATTTTCTTTTGCTGTAATCAACCAATTGACAATAGAAGGAGATAGAAGAAAAATATAATTTGCCTTTGCCATTCACAAAGCAGAAAAGGCACATACTGGAAGGTGACAATCTCAGCCAGTATGGCATGGTAAAAAGCTACATATCACGATGTACTAAATATCTGACAGGTACCTTGCCAAGCACATGCCACATTTCAGCGAGAAGTGAAAAGTGGAGTTATCAAGCAGGTTTAAGCAACAAAGTTAAGTTTGAATAATCAAGAGAAGCTGTTAATGGAAAAAAAAATATCAGGTCCGCCCTTTACATATCCACATGGCAATCAGTACTCACCAGTTTCAATAGAATTCTAAAAAAGACGACACAGGAAAAGACTGGCAAATGCATGCTCACTAGACTGCAAATACAAGAATGCTTCTAGCATACCTGAGAATGGGTAGCCAGAACACCTCTGACACTTTGGTCCAGAATGGTTCGTATTTCTTCAACAGGAGGAAGCCGGGCAGCTTTTACCTATAATCATGATGATGTTGAGTGAATAAGAAAGACCTTGAGATGGCAAAAGATTAAAACCTACAATCTTTAGAGTTCCTCTTAATTAAAATCCAAGACAACTTTGTAACTTGTTAGTTAAGGTATTTGTTCAGAGCTGTCATAAATGTTGCACGTACTTGTTCCACAGGCTGACCATTCAAATATCTAATAGGAACCGAAAATGGCATATTTTGCAAAGTTGATCCGGTTGATGGTGGTTAGATAAAAAAACTCCCACGATATTGGAATATGTTGACTATTGTGGAGGAAAGCTCTGCATATCGTTGTTAATTGTTGATGATGATATGTTTTTTCCTCGTCACACTAATTGTTGAAGAAAATCACTACCAGGGAACAATTTTAAACCTATTTCACAGTAACCCTCCTGGTAATAAATCCGTCCCCATAAACACATATCAAGCACATGGTTCTGAAAAGGAAAGCACCGAGTACCTTCCCTATCATTTTGTTAATCGTCGACGACATTCCTCCCTCGCCATACTAAATTTCGAAAATTCAGTTAGTTACACATTAATAATTTTTGGAAATCATCTGGCGACTGTTCGCTGGGAGAGGGGTGGCAAACGAACCCCTTTTGATGGCAGTTTTAGTTCTGAGACGAGATCAAACGGTGGCAGTTTTAAACGAAAAATTGCCATCTCTGACAGAAACTGCCATGTCGCTCTGAAAAAACTGCTACCCCTCACAACTAAAAATGCCAGCGAAAATGTTCTCAAATGCCACCCCCTCCTGGCGAACTTTCGCCAGCTAAGGGGGTCCATAAATTTAAGCCTATTCCAGACTACTGTTCGCCAGCTAAGGGGGTCCATAATTTTAAGCCTATTCCAGACTACTGTTTAATCCTCCTGATAATCTATCAGACTCCGTAGCATATACTCAATACATGGTTCTGAAAAAAAGATGTCTTATATTCCCCATGGTACTGAGCAGAGCACCCAATTTTTCGTGTTAGAAGTTGTGCAGCTATCGCGTCCTCAGGTTACCACATAGTAACTACATAATCACTAGGTAGAGCCAAGGCTAAGAGCCGCACCTGGTGAGCGCGGATCACCTCGAACGCGTCTGCGGATCCTCCGGGGGCATCGGCAGGCGCGGCCATCTGCAATACAAACAAAACGGCCGGGCGCCATCAGCCAAATCCACAATCACCGCAGGGGAGGCATTCCATCGAACACTTGGGGTCCGGGACTATTCTCAAACAGGTGGAATTCGGCGGGACGGAGAGGCCAGGCAGACCTGAGAGGGCGAGGAGGAGGCGACGAGGAAGCGATCGCCGCGGCGGCCACTGCTGCGGCGGGGAGGGTGGAGGAGGAGCGACGAGGAGGAGGTGGGGGTGGGGATGGGGATGGCGTGAGCATGGCGGTTTTGTAGGTGGAGTGGGCGGAGCAGTCGCGAGAGCGTTGACGGCGAGGGGAGCGACGCGAGCTGGGCGCCCACCGGCGTGAACAGGAAGGGCCTCATTGCGTGCACGCCTTGGTGTGTGTGGGTCTGGGTCTCTGTGTGTGTGCGTGGAGCGGGGGTGCCTCGCTGGCCGGTCGGTGGTCGCTCGGTCGGGCACGGCACGGCACACGCGAGCATGGGGAAGAAGAGGGCATTTCCTATTTGGCGCCACAGGCGCCAGTTAACGTGCATTTTCTTAACTGGCGCATGTGGCGTCCGTAAATGGGCCGGCCTATCTAGGCGCCGGTTGACGATTTTTTTTAAAAAAAATCTGTGATCTTTTTTGAGATTGATGAACTTTTTTTAATATTGATTAACTTTTTCGAAATTTAATGAACATTTGTCTTGAAAATGGATGAACTTTTTTTCCAGTTCCATGAACTTTTTCTAAAAATATATGAACTTTTTTTCAATTTCTATGAACTTTTTTCAAATTTAATGAACTTTTGCTAAATTGGATGAACTATTTTCCAATTTTTAATGAACTTTTTTTCAATTTTTAATGAACTTTTTTTCAAATTGATGAACTTTTTCAAAATTTATGAACCTTTTTTAAAGATATGAACATATTTTTTCAAATGGATGAATTTTTTTTTCTTTAAATCTGTAAAGCTTTCTTCATTTCATTTTTTTATTTTTGTAAAAAAAAACTAAAAAAAACTTAGGGCAGCACGCTAGTGGGCTGGCCCATGCTAGCAGCACTGCAGGCGCTGGATCGTTAACGGGCGCCTGCAGCGTTGTATAGGAGCTCCCAGATATTTTCAGGGCATATTCCCTCTTTTGGTTGGAACCATTCAAGTGCTTTAACCAAACAACTATTTGTTTGGTATGATATCAACCCATCATGAACAATCCATTCAACCAAACGCATCCTAAGCCGCCAACATCGGTCCGCATTTTCCTTTCGTACATTGTAGCAACCTTGAATCAATGTAGAGAACCAGAAGCCATTGTCCTGAACTAAAAGGCACTCTAGAGAACCGGGAAACATTCTACCCCTTTTTCACGATGAATTCATAAAAAAATTAAATTATTTTTAACAACAAGAACACTGTCAGGAAAATTGAAAACATTTTTTCAAATATCAACATTTTTTGTACATTATAACATTTTTCAAGTTAGCACACTTTTTTGGAAAAAGTGAACATTGCTTTGAAAACGGCGAAAAACTTTTGATAATTTATATAAAACATGAAAAGTATTCAAAATTATCAACATTTTAAAAACCATGAACATTTTAGGGAAATGGGGTCAAAATTTTCAAATGATCCCGTTTTTCAAAAATCTGAACATTTTTCTGAAACTTGTGAACAGTTTTTGAAAATGAGACCATTTTTTCAAACATTTTAAAAAACATGAACACTTTTGGAAAATGCAAACAAATTTTGAAAATGGTCCCATTTTCAAAAATTTAACAATTTTAAAAAATCTGAAAATTGCGAAAACATTTATTAAAATGAGCCCATTTTTACAAACATTTTTCAAAACTTGAAAAATATTTCTAAAAATTAAAACTCGAAAACATGATCATTTTTTAACCTTTGATCATCTTTTGAAATTTATGAACAAATTTTGAAACCACATACATTTTTAAAAAAATCTCTAATATTCAAAGTAATTTCCTATATTTTTTGAATTTCTTTAAAGAAAGAAAAGAAAAACTCGAAATAAACCTGCAAAGAAAAAATAGAAAAACCCAATCAGGAACCTCTAAGTAACGCTAAATGGGTCGGCTCAAATCACTGGTCCGTTGGGTTGATTATTTGACGCAATCGACATCCTGTAGGATTTGCTATGTGACGCTCCTTGCGTCAAAATGCCCACCATTCGAACAGACACGCGCAAACCAGCCCGGCCCATTAAGCCACCAGCGTGGGTTTGTGTTTTTCTTTCGTACAACTGTTGAGATATTGAAGCACTGTAGAGAACATAAAACACTGTACCCAGACCACGTAACACATGTGATAAGCAATTCAAATAATTCAAAAAAACTGTACCCGGTTTTTCGGTTAGTATTGAAAATATATCTTGAAAATCTAAATTATTTTTTGAAACATGAACATGTTTGAACACTTAGTTTAAAAAATCTTATATTTTTTATATTTATTTTTTTAAGAAAATAACACAGTTTTTGCAAACTCTAATTTTTTATAACGTGAGCAATTTTTGAAATTTTATAACGAATATTGTTAACATTTTTTCCAATATTTGATTTTAATTTTTATGAATTTTGTAAAGAATTTTTGAAAACATAGTCATTTGTGGAAAATGAGAACTTTTCAACCATTTGTTAAAAAACAAAATTATTTTTTTAAATATCTGTAAATATTCTGAAGAAATTTTTTTTAAAGAAAAGACAAACCAAAATAAACCAACAACAGAAAATGACCACCTGCCTTCTAGAAGGTTCCCAAAATCAGAACTGGCAATCTCCTCTACATAACGCTAAATTGACCAGCCCAAATCACTCGCTGTGCATTGGCTCGACTGTTTGAAGCAATGTGCGTCCAATAGGATTTGCTATGTTTTTTAAGGGATATAAAAATCAAAATCCATGGAGAGTGATATACATAAGGGGTCATGGGGCTGGACTAGCCAGACATGGCGTATGAGAAAACTTTGCTAAACTATGAGCTTCCGCATTAGTTACATGCTCTTCAAAATTGAATTTATAGTTAAACATCGTAGCTCGCAACTTGATCTTGTTGATGACTGAGCCATATCGTCCTTTGATCGCCTTTGATAATGTTGTTTACTACCTTTTTAGAATTCTATGCGATGATGAAGCTATGCAACATGAGATCATCCACGAGCGACAAACCCTCATAGCATGTGATAGCCTCTAGTGTGGACACGTCCAGAATGCCATTTATGACTATCGTTGAGATTCCCAGATAGAGGCATTTTCATCGCGGCATACCGTCGTGCATAACCTCCACTACATGACCATGCCACACTCGCATCGACATGCATCTTTGCATAGCTAGTGGGAGGGGACTTTGGGCAGACTAGAGCTTCCCTTCTCGGACCAGTTGACACATGTGATGTTTGCTTCAGCCCCACTTTATCAGGTTTAGAGATAAAACTGCTGATAAAGAAATGCGCTCACAACGGACTCTGGAAAAATCCATCGTGTATTGTTCTCCTCCTTGCCAACCATGTCGCCCACAAATGTCATCGCTAGCGTGACTAAGGCAGCATGTGATAACGTGTGAAAGGACATTTTCCTCCATTAAACTAGCCATAGTGGAGAGTAACCTGCACTGGTAACATACACGCTACCCTACGCTGTGTTATTACCTCCATAGTGGGTAGTAACATATACGTGGTGTCATGCAAAGCTTCATTTATTAGGTTATAGAATCATATTGCACTACTAGGGAAAAGCCTAGCAGCAGCGCGGGTTTTGGGCCTATCAGTAGCGCGGACAGGAGCGCTACTGATAAGGCGCTACAGCTAATGCTTAGCAATAGCGCGTCTTGACCCACGCTACTGCTAAATTGACTTAGTAGCAGCGGTTCTTTAGAACATCGCTACTGGTAATTAGTAGTAGCGCTTCTCCTTACCCGCGCTACTACTATTATTTAGTATTTTATTTCTTTTCTTTTTTATGTTGTATTCATACACCTTTACACAAGTTTTCATACAACAGGAATTCAGAAATTGTTTTTACATCATAATGAGTTATTACATCATTGGGTGAAAGAACCGTGGACTAGTTTCAAGTGGATGTCCATCCACTTGAAACTAATCCGCGGTTCTTTCACCCAATGATATAATAATATCATCATCATCATCATATCATTAACAACTTAGCATCATAATACATCATTGTCATATAACACCTCCTCAATATCATCGTTTTCATCATTGACATCACATAACACCTCCTCAAGATCATCATTATCAACTCTAACACATTACCACATAATAAACATATTGTACCTCATAGGACCTATTACATTCGATTAAGACCTACTACATTTTCTAAGGTAAAATAACAAAAAATAAGATAGCCCCTGACTCTCCATTATGGAGAATGAAGATTAGCCTGTCTCCCATTCTTGCCTTTCGCTGAATGTTACTTCCAAGAACCTCCTTTCGAATGTCCATACATTTCTTCCATTCTCTGATGATCATGTGTTCACGGGTTTTAGAAATCCGATATGCACAGGTGAGCTCCGTAGATTTACCTGGCAGTATGTTCAGAACTGAGAGGCGACCATGCAGAGACATCAGATAAGGCACACAATCCATCGGGAGTTTCTGTTGAAAAACATAATAATAACTTCGTAGTTAGCGATGATGTACTAGTTTTAGAAGTATGCAAAAAATGCACGGATGTCGTAATAGTAAAAAATCTTACTAGGGTATCTCCAGAGAAGTTATCGTTGTTCAACACATGCACTAGTGGCACGTATTCACCATAATTTGGAGGAGTTCGATAATAGTCATTGTAATTCTCAAGAAGAGTACAAAATGCGATCAGATAATTTTTCTCCTTATACGTTAATTGGGTGCCTTCGGTGTAGTGGGTTTTATCTACCATCTTCCGCACAGTCTTTGAAGAATCAAAATAAGCTGTCAATGGAAATAAGCTATCAACTATTTTGAAATAAACAATATAAATTAGTTAATAACTATGTTTGAGACACTCACATAGCGGTACAATCGGAAGCGTATCAACAAGGACCCAAATGTCCATATTGTCTTCCTCGCTGTCAGGATCACCAAGATCCATGGTGACAATCATATCCTCATAAAAACCATACATTTTACAAAGTGCTTCCCAATTTTGGCAACCAAAATGGGTTACGTTCTGAGCATTGCACAGGTTTACTTCAAAATCCATATCATGATGGGTCCTTAGGTGTATTTTCTTTGTTTCGAAATTTTCATGGTCTTCGAAACCCATCCTCTCCAAGACATAGCGTCTTGCATGGCATGGGATAAGCTAGTCGAATTGTAAAATATGAAAATTAGACGTTGAAATAGTTGAAGTCATGCTTAATGGAGAAAAAAACACTTGTCGTTGTTGCGTACCGTTTCACAATCGAAGGTCTCCTCGAGCTTAATGTTGAAGCGCCGATCTTCGTCCAGCCGAACGAACCTGTTGCACATACCTCGATCGTCGTGGCACCAGCTACACTCCCCCGGAAGACCGTCGTCGTCCGAGTACGACATTTCCTACAATCATAATTCAAAGATTAAACTTGTACATATTCTAGCACAAGTCATGCCAGAATTCACGACAAAATCCGGCATGACCTTTGCTAAAAAAGGACATATCGAGCGCCTGAAATTTGCCGGAACGGAAATTAATCAACACTCCGGCAAAACATAGGCCACTCGAAGATGTAAACTGAACATGAACGGCCACTTGGGCAACCACATATCCAATTTGAGCAACAACACAAGATATACAAGGATATTTGGCTGGTCTCACCTCGATGTCGGAGGGGGTCGGTGACTGGGACGACGGCGGGGATGTCGGAGGGGGTCGGTGATGGGGACGACGGAGGTCACCTGAAACCATATAAGTTATCACTAACAACAAACATGACATGTTCAACTAGTTTTATTAATTCAACTAGTTCTTACTAAATATAAACTTACTATAAATAGAAAAAAAACTAGTTCTTTCTAAAAATAAAGTAGTTCAACTAGTTATATTAATTATCTTACTAAAAATAGATTAGTTCTGTTAATTCAACTAGTTCAACTAGTTTATTAATTTACTTACTAAACTAGTTCAACTACAACTAAAGTAGTTCAACTACCACTACTACTACTAAAAATCTAGTACTAACTAAGCAACATCTAGTACTAGCTAACCCTAAATTAACATCTACTACTACTAAATCTAGTACTAACTAGTGGCAGGGGGTGGGGGGCGACGGAGAGGTAGCTAGGGGCGGCGAGGTCGAGGGCGGTGGGAGGAGGGCTGCCGGCGGAGGAGGGAGGAGGGGCGGCCGCAGGCGGAGGAGGAGGCGGCGGCGGAGGAGGGAGGGGCGGCCGCAGGCAGAGGGAGGATGTGCGAGGAGGATGGAGGAGGGACAGAAGGAGGGGAGTACCTCGGCGGCGGACGGACGAAGGCGGCGGCGGCGGCGACGGACGACGACGGTTGACGCGGGCGAGAGTGAGAGTGTGAGTGAGAGGGCCGGTCGTGCGCGTGGGGATAAGGTAGGGATAGTTGTAGCGCGTTTGACAAAACGCGCTATAGCTAACCTGAGTAGCAGTAGCGCTCCACAGGAAAGTGCGCTACTGCTATAGCTAGCGGGGGGGCCAAGGTCATGGCAACTATAGCAGTAGCGCTGTATGCGATACACGCGCTACTGCTACTTCCAAGTCAGCAGCGCGTTTGGTAGACACGCGTTGCTGCTAAGTAGCAGTAGCGTGATATTTTGAAGAGCGTTGCTGGTAAGATTTTGTGTATAGGCTTTTCCCTAGTAGTGTTGTCTTGAGATATGTAATGTTACGGTAACTAGCTAAGTTACTCAATTTGCCTCTCTCCTCATTAACTTATTGCCACATAGGTAAATTTGCTGAGTTGAACTTGATGTTACTCTTGAAGTTACTCCCACTATGTCCAGTCTATGTGGTTTTGGTGTTGATGACAACGCATGTTGCAGACTAACCATGTGCTTACGCTACACAGGCATATTTGGAAAGTGGCACAAGACGGTTAAGTTCCCCTCTTGAAGGAAAATATCGAAGATGGTGTTTCCGGCGCTTTTATTTCTTTGGTCGTAGAAAATCCGTACTATTTAGGAGGGTTCATGTTGGAAGGGATGGGTGGAATCAAAACACGCACACGAAAAAATATTGCACCTTCCAAGTTTTTGAGGAGAGACTCAAATCTAACCGTTATGTAGATTTTGCAATGAGTGGTACTGCTCCGAAGAGCAATACAAGAGTTGGTCCCTTTAGGATGCACAACGAAGGCATGAGCGGTACTACCGCTCTAGACCACGGTAGTAACAGGTATATAAAAATAGTCGGTATTTGTCGTAGCTGTGTCGCCATGGTGCCGGTGGAATTACATGGGAAATTGAGCCCCCTGCAGTAATTAGACCAACACTAGGTCTGGTAGTGCCGCTCCAACCAAGGGAGCGGTACTTCTGGACCAGTGCATGGTAATACCGACCCACTGTGAGTCATAGCACAGTGTACGGAGCAGTAGTATCATAGCACTACTGCTTAAGAACTGCTACGAGACCAGAGAGGAAGACCACCCCCGGGTAGTAGGTTTGACTCTTGGAGCAGTAGTGCCGCTCCAAACGGGGGAGCGTTACTACCAACTTGAAGTGCGAGTAGAGGTACGGCTCCCATGAGGGAAGCGGTACTACTGATAGGACAACAGCACTACCGGGTGTGCAGAAGTAATATAGTTGAATTTGAGTCTCCCCTTGAAATTTCGAGAAGGTGGTGTGGATGCAATATTTGTTATTCCAAATATTGACCCGATTCAGTACCATCAGAATGACAAAAGTTAACAGTCATTAGTGGTTCGATGAAAAAACCTTACAATCATCAACGCACGAGTCATACTAAAGTTGTTATTCGTGATACCAGTCAAATCGAGTACTCTCATCAACTTTGAGTATCTTCCCTCTTGTATGACTGACAAAGCGTGCTAACTTCGTTTTCCCTTTTTATCTATATTTTAAATACTTAAATTTATTAACAAAAATAAAACCATGAATTTGGAAAATGTTAACACGTTATAAAAAAATGTTAGCGCAACTGAAAACATGTTGATAGCTTTCAGGAAAAGTGTTCATAAAAAAATGTTTCTATGTTTCAAAAAACTGCATGTGAAATTATTGAAAAATATGCATACAATGTAAAAAAATGCGCAATACAAAAAATGTTTCGCACCACTAAATATATATGTGTTTTAAAGAAATATTGTCTCAAGAAAATGTTTGTGACATTTTATAAGCAGTTTATAAAATATACAAAAATGTTTGCGTAATTTTTATAAAATGTTTATTTTCATAATAAAATGTTCAACGTGTATTTGGAAAAATGTCGACCATGTTTTCAAAAAGTGTTCGAAACATGTATTAAAAATAAAAATATGTATCGTCTACTATTAGAAAAATGTTCAGTGTGTATTAAAAATGTTTCACGTGTACAACAAAAATGTATATTGTGTACTGAAAACATTTAGAATTTTTTATATAATGTAAAAACCTGTTCTCATAGTTTTATTAATATATTTTTTGCCATAACAATGTTAACGTGTATTTGAAAAATGTTGGCTATTTATACAAAAGAAGTGTTGGAAACATGTATTTGAAAAATGTTGACTATGTATACAAAGAAGTGTTCAAAACATCCATTAAAAATAAAATTTTGTATCGTGTATTTGAGAAATGTTCAGCCTGTATAAAAAATGTTTCATGTATATACAGAAATTATATATTTGTGTACTAAAAATATTTATAATATTTACACAATGTAAACAAATGTCGACGTAGGTTTGTGATTTTCTTATTATCGTTAAAAAATGTCCATTGTGTATTTGAAAAAATCTTGAACATGTTTTAAAAGAATGTTCATAACATGTACTAGAAAAATGTACATCTTGTATTTGAAAAATGTTCAACGTGTATCAAATTTTCTTTCATGTGCGTACTAAAAATGTATATTGTGTACTGACAAAAGTGGACGTGTGTTGAACAAAAAAGAAACCAATGAAAATCCGCAAATAGACAAAGAAAACCAAAGAGGAAAATAAAAACTAAAGAAAACCAATCCAGAAGAATGAAAACATTGAAACCCAAGAAGGAAACAAAGAAAAGTGAAGAAAATCCAAAAAAGAAACAAAGAAAAATGAAGAAAGAAAGAAAGAAAGAAAAGCGAAAAAAGCCAATGGAATCGAGAAAGAAATACATGACAAATAAAGAAAAGAACAGATCAGTAAAGAACATGAAAGAAACAAAAAATAAAAAAACAGAAAACCAAAGAAAACTGATGAAGAAGCAGAGTAAATTGAAAGGAAAAATAAATAAATAAATAAATAAACAGAAAAGAACCAAACCCAGGCCTAACCAGTACATCGATCGAGCGGTAGGAGAGAGCACGTGCGCTAGTAGGCCCATATGGGCGTTCTTCACGGGAGACGGACCTAAATTGTATCCAATGCATTTGGACTATTTTTTTAGAAAAGGAGGATGTACCCCCGGCCTTTGTATCTGGACGATGCATACAATCATAATGCATTTGGAATATGATCAATAAATAAAGTGTATTTTGACTAAAAAACCTCAAGGTATAGCATTTTTTTCTAAAAAAATTTTTTTAGGGAGGAATGCTATACTACTATGATCAATGAATAAAGTGCCTGGGTGAAGCTGATGCGTATAGCATTCGCGGGTTCAGAATCAGATCAAGTGCTCCATGCCTCTTCAGTCGACAAAGCCCCACGCCCACGGTCCACCGATCCCTGTACGTACTGTACGTACAGCATTTCCCAGCGTAGCACCATGCTCCCGCGACCACGCCGTAGACGACACGCCCCACCGCCCGTGCTGGACGGCCATAACTTCGGCGTGCGCCCTGGGTGTCGTGACGCGCGACGAAAGGCGGTTAACCACGCGCACCACCCCCTCAGCCGCACGCCGCAAAAGCAACGGCGGTCGGCTGCTGAAACTACGCCCGGGAAATAAAATCCGCTCCCCACTCCCACGAGAGAGCAAGAGGAGATGTACCTAACCTACTGCGCGTTGAAAGCCGCTGCCGACTTTGCCTCCGAGAAATGAGAAATCTACTCGCGCCACGACCTTCCACAGCCTTCTTCTACGGCGTGGAGTACCCGTCCGGATCACCCACCCTCTCCCCCCCGGCTGGTGCTGGTAGGCACGCACTCTATTCTTTCCCGCAAGAGAATACGAGCGGCTACGTTGTCTCATACCACGCGTTTTCAGTGTCTGTTAGGAGGCCGCAATCACGCCGAGTTGAACCCAGCTTGGCAGCTCACGGTCACGTTTCTTTTTCTACCGGAACTGTCCGAGCGGACGTGATATTTTCGCCGTCTGGTAGTAGCACAGATGGCCGAGCGAAACGCTCCGTCCGACGTTCCAACGAACTTTTGGGGGGTGGACAGGAAAGAATGGACAAAGGAGGAGGAGGCTTTTAGCATCGGTGGCATGGTCTGGCACTCTTGCGGGAGGGAGGGAGGTCTGGAGCATTTATTTAGTGTAACTTTGACAGCTAATTTGCTGGGGGCCCATCGGCAACTGTCAAGCCAGCTGTTTCCACTAGGCTGGCCTTGCCCATGCGTCCATGGCCATGCACCTGTGATCCTCTGAGCCGCTATCTCCGTGTGATGCCGGTTGCGCGAGGGCCGTGCTCTCCAAATCGGCGGAGGAACGAGCATTCAGCGCCATGCGTTTTCACCTAGTAAAACAGTTGAGAGGCAGCATTTACAATTGACTGAACGATGTTAGGGAATTCGGCAAACCCCGGCAGCCAGGCACAGGCACATCATCCTCCACCTCTGGCTGCTTGAATTAACTTTTTTTTTGAGCCAAGGCTGCTTGAATTATCTAAACGATGGGTTTGTGACTGTGAGGGCCAATAAGCACCATGTGCCACTGTTTATCCTCTCTTAGTTTTGGGCCGTGTATTGCTCCAAACCCTCTCCCTCAGTCTTATAATATAGTAGTAGCAGACAGCGCACATTGGTTTTTCATGTGAAAGTCAGGTTCTATAAAATTTGACCAAGTTTACAAAGGAAATTATATATATTTGCAATACCAAATAGACATCATATAAAATACATTTCGAGATGAATATAATTGGTATTGTAAATATTGATAAAAAATTCTATAAACTGGTCAACTTTGAAGAAAAAAAAAATCTAATACGCACTGTATTTGGGACGTAGGGTGTACACATCTTTGTATAATGCGAAGGCTGTAATTTTTTTTTGATGGTATAATGCAAAGGCTGTAAGCTGACTAGTAAAGCCAACTTTTAATTTGTTAGAGCAATTGCAAACGGACTATGAAAATCTGACCCTCTAAACATCATGGCACAACGTTGGACCACCTCTCATATGCCCGCTGATGGTGTCCTGGATAAGGGGATGCTAAGCACGTAGGCTCCCTATCCCGGGCTGGGCCAAGTACCCGCAAACTATATATCAACCACTCGGCCACGTTCGGCAGGCCCCACGATGAACTGAAGATGAATCTCCCAAGGACTTGGCTCATACTCCAAGGCATGATTTAATTCTCGGCATGTTTATCCCCCGATGTAACCGACCTAGGTGTAACCCTAGGTACCCCCGGTGTCCTTATAAGCTGAGGGATTTAGACCATAGAGGTAGATTCATTCACACATACGATCTCAAGGTAGATCAACCTGTACATTGTACCCCATCCACAATCAATACAACACAAGCAGGACTTAGGGTTTTATCTTTTCGAGAGGGACCGAACCTAGGCAAACATTGTGTCTCTTTTCTATCCTGTAACCATCAAGCCAAGATCACCAACTTGGGACGCCTACCCAAGATCTGCTGGATTTAGCTCCGTCAACCGCCATTCTAACAACAACTCTATTTGCAGACCTTCAAATCTTGTACTAACCATGCAACGCTCATTTCATCATACATAACACATTACATGAAACAAACAAGCTAATAAACACAAGCAAACTACCCTAATTTACTCGTCGCCATTAGAGATCTTGATGACCCATCGTCTGGAAGGACCAGCCTCATGGTCATTGTTGGTGGGGTGAAGCCCCAACTCCTCTTCCTCGTCGTCCATGTCCGTGAAGAGCCGCTCCCACCTCAGCGGTGAGGTGGATATGACGGTGGTTCACTGTGACCTCTGGCCTGGATTGGACTGAGTCGAGGATGGCTGCTTGGTCTCGAACCGCGTCACTGCTTCCGCGGCTTGGGCGTGTTGAAACTACACGTCCGCCTGCTTCATGCCAAAGCCGTCAGGGTCAACCTCCATGCCCGGCGCATCCTCCACCTCCTCCATGTCCCCCAACACCCCCTCTTCCTCCGTGTCCTCCACCGAGACCCCCTCCCCCTCTGTCGATACAATTTGAGTGGCATGCATCTCTATGGAGATATATGCGCGGCTCTTGACGATGTCCCGGCTAAGGGGCCTCTCACCCTATCAATTCCCGACCTGGTGGGATGGGCTGAAGACCCCTTGTCCGTTCCCACCTTGGACACACAGGGCGGCCCATGGTGTATCATCAAAAGGTTCAAGAAGACTTGACATACATGGCAGGATGTTGGATCTATGGAGGAATCTGCCTCATGTTGAGAAACATAGTAGAAAACAAAAAAAATCGCCCTACGATCACCCAGGAACACTATGAAGATGCAATAAACGGGTTGGATCAGATCGTTACCTACTCCGAGTTGCATTAGAAGAAGATGAGTCGGTGTAGAACGTACTTGGAGTCCCCCTAACCATAGATGAACTATTCTGCAAACCCCCCACGAACAGCCCCTCGAACAGAAGACCGAAAGCACGGCCTATTCACAGATTGCAAGCGTTCGGTCTTCACGATGCGGCATCGCTTTGTCATCCAGAGCTAATCACTTCCAGAGAATTAGAGGGAGAAGAAGAGAACCTCATAGGGTTTCTCTATTATGAAGATTCAGAGAGAACTAGAACTAGTCTAGATCAAACTAGATGAGAACTTGAACACGATAGAACTAGAGGAGGCTCCAAAATTTGTGTTCTAGGGGCTAGCCCTGCCCCTCTATTTATATGTTGAGCCCTGGGGTCGCAACTTGCGGAGGGCGCCTTCCCAAAGTCAGTTTCGGATGCAAGGAAGAGTCCTCCTTGGATTCCAGCACGAAACACCAAGGTTTATGGTGTTTCCTGAAATGTCACGGACCTCGGTGGCTTGCCCAGGACCAGATGCCCGGGACCTTGGCGTTCGGCCCCTGTCCTCTACAAAACCCTTTTATGCACTGACCTCAAGCCTCGTGGGCCTTACCCCTTGGCCCAGACAAAGTGTCCTCGCACCAGAACATTTTTGGAAACATCCAAAACTCTTGCTCCACTAACACTCAACAGATCGTGATCCCTGTAAGCTTGTGACCCTGCAGGTTCAGTAAAACTTCAGTAAAACATAGACATGAACAAAACTCCTTTTGTTCAATGACCGATAGCGGAACCATGGACATCCATATCGATCCCTACGAATACACAAATGACATTCGAGTGAAGCTTTGGTTATAATGTGCTATTTCCTTTGCTCCGCGATACTTTACAAAACTCGAGGTGAGATATATCTGTATCCTCTTGAGTCATACACGTGTTCACTATACTGGTCTCCTCGTTATCGATTTTGTTCTTCTTTCTGGTTAACATGTCCCGGCATCCCGTGACCTACTCACATGATTATAGCCAGATGATGATGGATGTTGTCACACCGAGAGGGCCCTAAGAATATGTCTTCATCGTTGGAGGAGCAAATCCCACTCTTGGGCCATCTTGTCCCTTGTCAAACTTCCTGATGAACCTGTAAGTTGTCGTTATGATCACCATGTTACAAATGACGTTTGAGCAACCCCAAAGTTCATCGTACGATAAGAAGTGACTATGATAATCTTATGTTCTAAGGAACTAAATGACACACTAACACTCTGTGTTATAACAATTGGCTTCTGGCGATTGTATCTCAAAGTATAACAAACAAGTTTGGGTCGATTCAATATGATCGTTCTTCTAATGTCATATTCTCAAAGTTGTTTTAGGATTATCGTTAGACTTAATGATATCCTAGGATCCGGAAAACATGATCACCACCAACACTTCAGCTAGTCTAGAGGCAAGATTAGGTTTCTTATTTTCCCGTTTATCATTCCACACGTGCATATGAGTTTTCCACTGAATCACATATTCCATATAAACTCTTAATTATGAATACGGAAAGAAAAAAGTCCAGTTTACTACCCTGAAGAAAGTTGGTGGTTCACATAACCCCCTGATCTTTATTTCTGCTCCCTTTACCCCCTAAACATCTCATACCGGGCACAATCAGTCCTTGGGTGGTTTGACTCGACTCGCTGCTGATGTGGCAATGGTCAAAGTCGTTTTTGACCTAAGGGTGGGCCTTCCTCGTCAGGTGAGCGGCGGGGCCCAGCCGTCAGGCATCATTGTCCCTCTCCTCGTGCAGGAGGTAGAGGGTAGCGACGCGACACTGCGATGACGTAGGCGGCATGGGTGCGGCCAGAATCGGGGATGGTGACCCCATTTGGTCTAGTTCCGGTCGGATCCAAAGTCTGGCAGGGGTGTGAAGACGGCACGACAGCGAGCTTGTGGCGGCGGTGGCCCAACCGTCGGGCATGGTCGTCCCTGTAGTCGCGTAGGAGGTAGCAGGGCAGCGGCGCTGCATCAATGCATGTGGAGGGGAAGGCGATGGGCGGCCAGATCTAGGGGTAGCGGCTCCATCTGGTCTTGTTTTAGCCGGACCCGGAGTCCGCCGGAGGTGTCAAGACGGCCCGCCGGCGAGATTGTGGTGACGGCTTGACCTGTACCTGAGGCGGGAGAAGAGAGAAGGGAGAGGAAAGAGAATGGAGGAAGGAGAAGCATGACACTCGAGCGACATGTTGGAACTCCGGCTGTCGCCGGTGTCAGCCAGTGGCGGCGGGGTCGGGCACAGTGCTCGGAGAAGCAAGCAGCTGCGAGGGGAGGCTCGGGAGGAGCTCCTATGTCTCAGCCCAGTATGACGAGGAAGACACACCCACAGGTCAAAACCGCCCATTGACCATTGCCACATCAGCAACGAGTCGAGTTAAACCACCCAAGGACTGATTGTGCCGAGTATGAGATTGTTTAGGGGGTAAAGGGAGCAGAAATAAAGATCAGGGGGTTATGTGAACCACCAACTTTCTTCAGGGTAGTAAAATGGACTTTTTTCATATAGAAATATAATAATACAATGTTACTGCCATTAGGGCATATTTCCAACACCTCCCTGTATGTAGTCGACTAGGATCTTGTGCCCTTTGACCCCCCCGCCGATACCTATATAAACCAAGGGGCCTGTCCCATAGAATAAAGATATCCTCATACTTATAATCTGTTGGTAGATACTTGTACTCTGTAGCACTCCAACACAATAAACATAAGTAGGATGTATGGTATTATCTCCTTAGAGAGCCCGAACCTGGGTAAAACCCCGTGCCATTTTTACCATCCTTCTAGACGCCTAGCTTAGGATAGCCTACCTCGAGGTCTGTCGGTTTAGGTTCCGTCTATGGTGGCCCATGTAGGTCCTACTAGGTGATCACCACAGATCGACGAGAGTCAAGATCAACGATTAGATCGGCGCCGGTGCAGTCTTTGTGTCGGGCTGATGAGTATCTTTATTTTGTTTCCACAAGAAATGGGCTATTTAAGGACGAAATCAAGCTAATATAGGAAATAAGCAAAGTGGAGATAGATGATATCAAGTGGGTGGCGCTAGAGTAGAAGACGATGTTTTATACGACCACGCTCGCTCGTATGGATTGCCAGTGGAGGCGCTTGATCCACCTGAACAACCTTTATAAAGGGACCTATGTCGAATGAGCAATAGAACATCGCTAAACGATCCAGTCATCTTCACATAAGCTATCTCCACCAACCCTAGCCACCGCCATTTCCCATCTCCATAGGCACAACCTTCACCACCACCATAGTTCCCAGCCATTTAGCCATACTTGTAATCGTTTATCAGACACGACAACCATTGTAAGCGATATTGTCAATCAATCAATCTTCATGATGTGTTCTTCGTGTGATATGATCTCCATGTGTGAGTAGTACGGTAAGGTCATGGGTTGAGGCAAGAGCCTTGCATTGTTGGAGGGATCAATGGAAGTACTTAGAATTAAAGTCTCGTATGTGTAGCATATAGTTGTTCTGTAGTTGTCTCTTGTCTCATTCACGTTCTTCATCCTTGTAGGTACCCAGGATCATGGAGAGCGAGTCACGGAGAGGCTAAGAGCAGGGAGACCGTGAAGTGTTATTCTGAACACTAGTAATAAAAATGTTTAGTACGATAACACGGATCCTATCCCTGTGGATTCAAGGGTGTAGTCATTAAACTCCCAATGCTTTTGTACAATTATTGTTATCTTAATTACCGGGGCAAACCCCGTGTGACGGATAGGGCCTTCGATTGGACAACAGACTCTTGATGGAGGATGTGTGCCGGCCAAGACGTAATTTGGACACACATCCACTTTGATACGTAGCAAGCACATCCTCATGGGTGACTTCCAGAGCACAAATTAAGATCATGATGATCCCGACACAAATATATGGTTGTAAGCATAAGACCTCATGCTTATGCTTATTTTTGATTATAACTGTTTTCAGTGTCAGTTTGATTAACGATCCGTTCAAAAGATCGAATTTATTCTCTTCCAAAAGCTTGTTTGAAACCCTAGCTTAAAGAGCATCAACCACTCGTGGGTTCGATAACTCAGGGCACCTCTAGGGAAAAAGGCGAGAATCTGATGTCTACTACGTAACTTCATTTTTATAGACTTGGTTGGGCCTCCAAGTGCAGAGTTTTGTAGGACTGCAGCAAATTTTCCTCAAGTGGATGACCTAAGGTTTATCAATCTGTGGGAGGTGTAGGATGAAGATGATTCTCTCTCGAACAATCCTGCAAGCAAATAAAAGTAGTCTCTTGTGTCCCCAACGTTAACACACCCAATACAACTGTCATATGTATAGGTGCACTAGTTCGGCGAAGAGGTGATGATAGATGTGTAATATGAATGGTAGAAATAACTTTTTATAATCTGAACAAATAAAAATATCAAGGTGGCAAGTAACAAAAGTGTGTGAAAATGATGTATCAATGCTTAGAAACAAGGCCTAGGGTTCATACTTTCACTAGTGCAATCTCTCAGCCTTACTATTTCTTCTTTGTACCGAAGGACTGACTTCTTTAATCGAACATGGCGAATGGTTGGAAGGAGAGAATGTTGTCTTTTCGGAGGGAAATAAGCTTTGATAAAGGCGGTGGCCCAAGCCATACCCACATATGCGACGAGTGTTTTCAAATTCCCAAAGAAAATTTGCAAGGGGATCACTGATGCAATGTCGCAGTATTGGTGGGGAGATGAGGACAATCGTCGAAGGATGCATTTGTTCGCTTGGTGGAAGATGTGTATCCTAAAAGAGAGGGGTGGCATGGGATTCTGAGATGTCCATTCTTTCAACCTTTCCATGTTAGCTAAGCAATGTTGGGGGTTCATTGAGAATTTTGATTCCCTTTGTGCAAGAGTACTTTGAGCTAGATATTACCCCTCCGATGACATATTGAACTGTACCTTGAACAAAGGGTCTTCATTTGTGTGGCAGAGTATCTTTGCAGGGATAACTTTCAAGAAGGGGAGCATTTGGAGAGCGGGAGATGGTGTAAATATAAACAAGATTGTTGGATTCCTAATAGGCCAACAAAGAAAGTAATCACGGTGCAAGGTAACCGGGTTTTGACATATGTCAATGAACTAATAGATCCCACCTCTAGTGAATGGGATGAATTGCTCGTGCGTTATAACTTTTGGTAAATCGATGCAGAACAAATTTTACAGAACCTACTTTCACACCATGAAGAGGAGGACAATATCGCATGGCATTTTACAAAAAGTGGTACATTTAGTGTACGGTCAGCATATCATGTTGAATGCGATGATCTGTTTGGAAGTAAACTGCAAAGTGAAGAGGGACAAACTAGTTCACTTAACCATCCAGTATGGAAAAAAGTTTGGAATATTAAACTACTGGGGAAGATAAAGATATTTGTGTGGAGGTGCTTGCACAATATGATTCCTTTCCTTTGTACACTCGCCAACCGCCATGTGGGTAATATTTCTCAATGCCCATTATGCTAAAGTAGCATCGAGGATATTAAACATGCGCTTTTCACATGTGGCCGGGCGAACAATATATGGAGAGAGTTGGGCTTGCATGAAATAATAGAAGAAGCTCTGGCGGTGGACCGATCGGGTGCAAAGGTGCTTGAGTTCCCATTGTGCGAAAATAAATTTCAATGCACCTTTTCTGGTTGCATTCAAATTCCTGAGATAATTGCATCTATGTGCTGGTACTTGTGGTGGCAAAGAAGAGAAATTATGAGGGGAGAACAGGTGCAGAAAATTGATCGCACAACACTAGCAATACACGCCTTATCTCTAAACTTTGTTCGATCAACATGATTGCGAGTGGTACATGGTCGCTTGAATGAACTGAAGAAGCCACCATCTGGATTGCAAATCCTTAACATGGATGCATCCTTTTCTGATGATGAAGACTCTGGTTCATGTGGATTTATGGTACGTGACCACTTGGGGGGGGGGGTTTGTCGCTGCATCAACTACTTGCCCGGAGCATGTAGCCGATGTGATCTCGGCCGAATCAGAAGCATTGCGTCAAGGTCTAATGCTCATTCAGAGGCTTGGGTGTGCCAACGTAACTGTCCAAACTGATAATGTAACTGTGGTAGAGGCGTTGAATTTGAATGAGGGTTACTCAATGATTGCAGAACCAATACTCAATGAATGTCAAAGTCTACTTTCGAATTTCGGGAAGGTACTTGTTAAATATTGTAACTGGAAGTCAAACATGGTTGCTCATCTGATAGCTAGGTTTTTGAGGAGTAATCCACCGACTTTGTGGTCAGATACACCTCCTAGCTTTATTATTCCTTTGTTAGCAGAAGATGTAAGTTTGATTTGAGTTAATAAAGCTAGTCATGAAGGCTTTTCGGTAAAAAAAAGTCTCTCAACATTACTAACATAACTGAATCATGTTATGATCCCTCAAGGTGCGACAAAGAATCACTCCAAAGTCTCTATTCCTATCAAAGAAAGTAGGATGAAATCGCGTAGGTAGTAAACCACCTCAAAATTGTGTTTCCAGTCAATCTATTGAACCACCCCCAAAGTGTCACGCATAGTTCTAGAGATCATACTACGACAAAATCATATGATACGTATCAATCAACTCTTATGTCACTTAAATTACCCCAATGTCATCATGGGAATCCGCAAGTTAGACATGCATCAAGTGATCTTAAATCCAAAATATTCAATTCAACATAAAACTTTAAAGAGCAAGACTCAATTCACCGCAAAAGAGATAGCGGAGAAGAACACCATAAGATCCAATTATATTGATAAAACTCATGATACTTTAAGATCATGTCAAATCAAGAACACGAGAGAGAGAGACAGAGAGAGAGAGAGAGAGGGAGGGAGAGAGAGAGAGAGAGAGGGAGGGAGGGAGAGAGAGAGAGAGAGGGAGAGGGAGAGAGAGAGAGGGAGAGAGAGAGAGAGAGGATCAAACACATAGCTACTGGTACAAACCCTCAACCCCGAGGATGAACTACTCAGGCATCACCATGGAGGCAGCAAGGATGATGAATATGGCCTCCGTGATGGCTTCTCCATTCGGCAGGGCGCCGTAAAAAGGCTCCAGATGAGATCACTTTGGTACAGAGGCTTGCAACAACGGCGGAGAAGTTCTATGTTACTTTTCGAGTGTTTATATATTTATAGGATTTTTTGCGTTGGATTCACGCCGGATGGAGTCCCGAGGGCCCACAAGCTTGGACGGCACGCCCTACGTGTTGGGGAACATAGTAATTTCAAAAAAATTCCTACGCACACGCAAGATCATGGTGATGCATAGCAACGAGAGGGGAGAGTGTTGTCTACGTACCCTCGTAGACCGAAAGCGGAAGCGTTAGAACAACGTGGTTGATGTAGTCGTACGTCTTCACGGCTCGACCGATCAAGCACCGAAACTACGGCACCTCCGAGTTCTAGCACACGTTCAGCTCGATGACAATCCCCGGACTCCGATCCAGCAGAGTGTTGGGGAACGTAGCAGAAATTCAAAATTTTCCTACGTAACACCAAGATCTATCTATGGAGAGACTAGCAACGAGGGGAAGGAGAGTGCATCTACATACCCTTGTAGATCGCTAAGCGGAAGCGTTCAAGAGAACGGGGTTGAAGGAGTCGTACTCGTCGTGATCCAAATCACCGGAGATCCTAGTGCCGAATGGACGGCACCTCCGCGTTCAACACACATACAGCCCGGTGACGTCTCCCATGCCTTGATCCAGCAAGGAGAGTGGGAGAGGTTGAGGAAGACTCCATCTAGCAGCATCACAACGGCGTGGTGGTGATGGAGGAGCGTGGCAATCCTGCAGGGCTTCGCCAAGCATCTACGGGAGAGGAGGAGGTGTCACGGGAGGGAGGGAGGCGCCAAGGGCTCAGGTATGGATGCCCTCCCTCCCCTCCACTATATATAGGGGCAGGGGAGAGGGGGGAGGCGCAGCCTTGCCCCTTCCTCCAAGAAAGGGGTGCGGCTAAGAGGGGGGGGGAGGAGTCCATCCTCCCCAAGGCACCTCAGAGGTGCCTTCCCCCTTTAGGACTCTCCCCTTTTTCCTATATCTTGGCGCATGGGCCTCTAGGGGCTGGTGCCCTTGGCCCATGTAGGCCAAGGCGCACCCCCTACAGCCCATGTGGCCCCCCGGGGCAGGTGGCCCCACCCGGTGGGTCCCCGGGACCCTTCCGGTGGTCCCGGTACAATACCGATGACCCCGAAACTTGTCCCGATGGCCGAAACAGGACTTCCTATATATAAATCTTTACCTCCGGACCATTCCGGAACTCCTCGTGACGTCCGGGATCTCATCCGGGACTCCGAGCAACATTCGGTAACCACATACAAACTTCCTTTATAACCCTAGCGTCATCGAACCTTAAGTGTGTAGACCCTACGGGTTCGGGAGACATGTAGTCATGACCGAGATGTTCTCCGGTCAATAACCAACAGCGGGATCTGGATACCCATGTTGGCTCCCACATGTTCCACGATGATCTCATCGGATGAACCACGATGTCAAGGACTCAATCAATCCCGTATACAATTCCCTTTGTCTAGCGGTATGGTACTTGCCCGAGATTCGATCGTCGGTATACCGATACCTTGTTCAATCTCGTTACCGGCAAGTCTCTTTACTCGTTCCATAACACATCATCCCGTGATCAACCCCTTGGTCACATTGTGCACATTATGATGATGTCCTACCGAGTGGGCCCAGAGATACCTCTCCGTTTACACGGAGTGACAAAATCCCAATCTCGATTCATGCCAACCCAACAGACACTTTCAGAGATACCCGTAGTGTACCTTTATAGCCACCCAGTTACGTTGTGACGTTTGGCACACCCAAAGCACTCCTACGGTATCCGGGAGTTGCACAATCTCATGGTCTAAGGAAATGATACTTGACATTAGAAAAGCTTTAGCATACGAACTACATGATCTTGTGCTAGGCTTAGGATTGGGTCTTGTCCATCACATCATTCTCCTAATGATGTGATCCCGTTATCAACGACATCCAATGTCCATGGTCAGGAAACCGTAACCATCTATTGATTAACGAGCTAGTCAACTAGAGGCTTACTAGGGACATGGTGTTGTCTATGTATCCACACATGTATCTGAGTTTCCTATCAATACAATTCTAGCATGGATAATAAACGATTATCATGAACAAGGAAATATAATAATAATCAATTTATTATTGCCTCTAGGGCATATTTCCAACAGTCTCCCACTTGCACTAGAGTCAATAATCTAGTTCACATCACCATGTGATTAACACTCACAGGTCACATCGCCATGTGACTAACACCCAAGAGTTTACTAGAATCAGTAGTCTAGTTCACATCACTATGTGATTAATACTCAATGAGTTTTAGGTTTGATCATGTTGCTTGTGAGAGAGGTTTTAGTCAACGGGTCTGAACCTTTCAGATCCGTGTGTTCTTTACAAATCTCTATGTCATCTCCTAGATGTAGCTACCATGCTCTATTTGGAGCTATTCCAAATATCTATTCTACTGTACGAATCCAGTTTACTACTCAGAATAATCTGGATTAGTGTCGAAGCTTGCATCGGCGTAACCCTTTACGACGAACTCTTTTACCACCTCCATAATCGAGAAAATTCCTTAGTCCACTAGTTACTAAGGATAACTTTGACCGCTGTCCTGTGATCCATTCTTGGATCACTTTTGTACCCCTTGACTGACTCATGGCAAGGCACACTTCAGGTGCGGTACACAGCATAGCATACTGTAGAGCCTATGTCTTAAGCATAGGGGACGACCTTCGTCCTTTCTCTCTATTCTGCCGTGGTCGAGCTTTAAGTCTTAACTTCATACCTTACAACTCAGGCAAGAACTCCTTCTTTGACTGATCCATCTTGAACACCTTCAAGATCATGTCAAGGTATGTGCTCATTTGAAAGTACCATTAAGCGTTTTGATCTATCCTTATAGATCTTGATGCTCAATGTTCAAGTAGCTTAATCCAGGCTTTCCATTGAAAAACACTTTACAAATAACCCTATATACTTTCCAGAAATTCTACGTCATTTCTGATCAACAATATGTCAACATATATTTATCAGAAATTCTATAGTGCTCCCACTCACTTCTTTGGAAATACAAGTTTCTCATAAACTTTGTATACACCCAAAATCTTTGATCATCATCAAAGCATACATTCCAACTCCGAGATGCTCACTCCAGTCCTTAGAAGGATTGCTGGAGCTTTGCATACTTATTAGCATATTTCAGGATAGACAAAACCTTCCGGTTGTATCACATACAACCTTTCCTCAAGAATCGTCGAGGAAACAATGTTTTGACATCCTATCTGCAAGATTTCATAAATAATGCAGTAATTGCTAATATAATTCCAATAGACTCTTAGCATCGCTACGAGTGAGAAAGTCTCATCGTAGTCAACTCCTTGAACTTGTCGAAAAACATCTTAACGACAAGTCGAGTTTTCTCAATGGTGACACTTACCATCATTGTCTGTCTTCCTTTCAAAATCCATATGTACCTAACAGCCTTACGACCATCAAGTAGTTCTTCCGAAGTCTACACTTTGTTTTCATACATGGATCCTCTCTCGGGTTTTATGGCCTTGAGCCATTTATCGGAATCCGGGCCCACCATCGCTTCTCCATAGCTCGTAGGTTCATTGTTGTCTAGCAACATGACTTCCAAGACAGGATTTTGTACCACTCTGAAGTAGTACGCATCCTTGTCATCCCACGAGGTTTGGTAGTGACTCGATCCGAAGTTTCATGATCACTATCATAAGCTTCCACTTCAGTTGGTGTACGTGCCACAGGAACAACTTCCTGTGCCCTGCTACACACTTGTTGAAGTGACGGTTCAATAACCTCATCAAGTCTCCACCATCCTCCCACTCAACTTTTTGAGAGAAACCTTTCCTCGAGAAAGGACCCGATTCTAGAAACAATTCATATTGCTTTCGGATCTGAGACAGGAGGTATACCCAACTGTTTTGGGTGTCCTATGAAGATGCATTTTATCCGCTTTGGGTTCGAGCTTATCAATCCTGAAACTTTTCCACATAAGCGTCGCAGCCCCAAACCTTTAAGAAACGACAACTTAGGTTTCTCTAAACCATAATTCATACGGTGTCATCTCAACGGAATTACGTGGTGCCCTATTTAAAGTGAATGTGGTTGTCTCTAATGCCTAACCCATGAACGATAGTGGTAATTCGATAAGAGACATCATGGTACGCACCATATCCAATAGGGTGCAACTATGATGTTCGGACACACCATCACACTATGGTGTTCCAGGCGGTATTAATTGCGAAACAATTTCCACAATGTCTTAATTGTGTGCCAAAACTCGTAACTCAGATATTCATCTCTATGATCGTATCATAGACATTTTATCCTCTTGTCACAATGATCTTCTACTTCACTGAAATTACTTGAACCTTTCAATAATTCAGACTCGTGATTCATCAAGTAAATATACTCAACATCTACTCAAATCATCTATGAAGTAAGAACATAACGATATTCACTGCATGCCTCAGCACTCATTGGACTGCACACATCAAAATGTGTTACTTCCAACAAGTTGCTATCTTGTTCCATCTTACTGAAAACGAGGCTTTTCAGTCATCTTGCCCATGTGGTATGATTTGCATGTCCCAAGTGATTCAAAATCAAGTGAGTCAAAACGGTCCATTTGCATGGAGTTTCTTCATGCATATACACCAATAGACATGGTTCGCATGTCTCAAACTTTTCAAAAACGAGTGAGCCCAAAGATCCATCAATATGGAGCTTCTTCATGCGTTTTATACCGATATGACTTACGTGGCAGTGCCACAAGTAGGTGGTACTATCATTACTATCTTTTGGCATGAACATGTGTATCACTACGATCGAGATTTAATAAACCATTCATTTTAGGTGTAAGACCATTGAAGGTATTATTCAAATAAACAGAGTAACCATTATTCTCCTTAAATGAATAACCGTATTGTGATAGACATAATCCAATCATGTCTATGCTCAACGCAAACACCAAATAACAATTATTTAGGTTTAACACCTAATCTCTTTGGTAGAGGGAGCGTGCGATGCTTGATCATATCAAGCTTGGAAAAACTTCCAACACATATCGTCAGCTCACCTTTAGCTAGTCTCCGTTTATTCCGTAGCCTTTTGTTTCGAGTTACTAACACTTAGCAACCGAACCGGTATCTAATACCCTGGTGCTACTAGCAAAGTACACATTAACACAATGTATATCCAATATACTTCTATCGACCTTGCCAGCCTTCTTATCTACCAAGTATCTAGGGTAATTCTGCTCTAGTGGTTGTTCCCCTTATTACAGAAGCACTTAGTCTCGGGTTTGGGTTTTACCTTGGGTTTCTTCACTAGAGCAGCAGCTGATTTGCCGTTTCATGAAGTATCCCTTCTTGCCCTTGCCCTTCTTGAAACTAGTGGTTTCACCAACCATCAACAATTGATGCTCCTTCTTGATTTCTACTTTCGCGGTGTCAAACATCGCGAATACCTCAAGGATCATCATATCTATCCCTGATATGTTATAGTTCATCACGAAGCTCTAACAGCTTGGTGGCAATGACTTTGGAGAACCATCACTGTCTTATCTAGAAGATCAACTCCCACTCGATTCAAATGATTGTTGTACTCAGACAATCTGAGCATAAGCTCAACAATTGAGCTTTTCTCCTTAGTTTGCAGGTTAAGAAAGTCATCGGAGGTCTTATACCTCTTGACATGGGCACGAGCCTGAAATCCCAATTTCAGCCCTCAAAACATCTCATATGTTTCGCGATGTTTCAAAAACGTCTTTGGTGCCTCAACTCTAAACCGTTTAACTGAACTATCACGTAGTTATCAAAACGTGTATGTCAGATGTTCGCAACAACCACAGACAACGTTCGAGGTTCAGCACACTGAGCGGTGCATTAAGGACATAAGCCTTCTATGAAGCAATGAGGACAATCCTCAGTTTACGGACCTAGTCCGCATAATTGCTACTATCAACTTTCAACTAATTTTTCTCTAGGAACATATCTAAACAGTAGAACTATAGCGTGAGCTACGACATAATTTGCAAAAACCTTTTGACTATGTTCAGGATAATTAAGTTCATCTTATGAACTCCCACTCAGATAGACATCCCTCTAGTCATCTAAGTGATTACATGATCCGAGTCAAACTAGGCCGTGTCCGATCATCACGTGAGACGGACTAGTCATCATCGGTGAACATCTTCATGTTGATCGTATCTTCTATACGACTCATGTTCGACCTTTCGGTCTCCGTGTTCCGAGGCCATGTCTGTACATGCTAGGCTCGTCAAGTTAACCCTAAGTGTTTCGCGTGTGTAAATCTGTCTTACACCCGTTGTATGTGAACGTTAGAATCTAACACCCGATCATCACGTGGTGCTTCGAAACACGAACTGTCGCAACGGTGCATAGTTAGGGGAGAACACTTCTTGAAATTGTTGTAAGGGATCATCTTATTTACTACCGTCGTTCTAAGCAAATAAGATGTATAAACATGATAAACATCACATGCAATCAAATAGTGACATGATATGGCCATCATCACTTTGCTCCTTTTGATCTCCATCTTCGGGGCTCCATGATCATCATCGTCACCGGCATGACACCATGATCTCCATCATCATGATCTCCATCATCGTGTCTTCATGAAGTTGCCTCGCCAACTATTACTTCTACTACTATGGCTAACGGTTAGCAATAAAGTAAAGTAATTACATGACGTTTAAGTTGACACGCAGGTCACAAATAAATAAAGACAACTCCTATGGCTCCTGCCGGTTGTCATACTCATCGACATGCAAGTCGTGATTCCTATTACAAGAACATGATCAATCTCATACATCACATATATCATTCATCACATCCTTTTTGGCCATATCACATCACATAGCATACCCTGCAAAAACAAGTTAGACGTCCTCTAATTGTTGTTTGCATGTTTTACGTGGCTGCTATGGGTTTCTAGCAAGAACGTTTCTTACCTACGCATGAACCACAACGTGATATGCCAATTGCTATTTACCCTTCATAAGGACCCTTTTCATCGAATCCGATCCGACTAAAGTGGGAGAGACAGACACCCGCCAGCCACCTTATGCAACTAGTGCATGTTTTCGGTGGAACCGGTCTCACGTAAGCGTACGTGTAAGGTTGGTCCGGGCCGCTTCATCCCACGATGCCGCCGAATCAAGATAAGACTAGTAACGGCAAGCATATTGAACAATATCGACGCCCACAACTACTTTGTGTTCTACTCGTGCAAAGAATCTACGCAATAGACCTAGCTCATGATGCCACTGTTGGGGAACGTAGCAGAAATTCAAAATTTTCCTACGTAACACCAAGATCTATCTATGGAGAGACTAGCAACGAGGGGAAGGAGAGTGCATCTACATACCCTTGTAGATCGCTAAGCGGAAGCGTTCAAGAGAACGGGGTTGAAGGAGTCGTACTCGTCGTGATCCAAATCACCGGAGATCCTAGTGCCGAATGGACGGCACCTCCGCGTTCAACACACATACAGCCCGGTGACGTCTCCCATGCCTTGATCCAGCAAGGAGAGTGGGAGAGGTTGAGGAAGACTCCATCTAGCAGCAGCACAACGGCGTGGTGGTGATGGAGGAGCGTGGCAATCCTGCAGGGCTTCGCCAAGCATCTACGGGAGAGGAGGAGGTGTCACGGGAGGGAGGGAGGCGCCAAGGGCTCAGGTATGGATGCCCTCCCTCCCCTCCACTATATATAGGGGCAGGGGAGAGGGGGGAGGCGCAGCCTTGCCCCTTCCTCCAAGAAAGGGGTGCGGCTAAGAGGGGGGGGAGGAGTCCATCCTCCCCAAGGCACCTCGGAGGTGCCTTCCCCCTTTAGGACTCTCCCCTTTTTCCTATATCTTGGCGCATGGGCCTCTAGGGGCTGGTGCCCTTGGCCCATGTAGGCCAAGGCGCACCCCCTACAGCCCATGTGGCCCCCCGGGGCAGGTGGCCCCACCCGGTGGGCCCCCGGGACCCTTCCGGTGGTCCCGGTACAATACCGATGACCCCGAAACTTGTCCCGATGGCCGAAACAGGACTTCCTATATATAAATCTTTACCTCCGGACCATTCCGGAACTCCTCGTGACGTCCGGGATCTCATCCGGGACTCCGGGCAACATTCGGTAACCACATACAAACTTCCTTTATAACCCTAGCGTCATCGAACCTTAAGTGTGTAGACCCTACGGGTTCGGGAGACATGTAGTCATGACCGAGATGTTCTCCGGTCAATAACCAACAGCGGGATCTGGATACCCATGTTGGCTCCCACATGTTCCACGATGATCTCATCGGATGAACCACGATGTCAAGGACTCAATCAATCCCGTATACAATTCCCTTTGTCTAGCGGTATGGTACTTGCCCGAGATTCGATCGTCGGTATACCGATACCTTGTTCAATCTCGTTACCGGCAAGTCTCTTTACTCGTTCCATAACACATCATCCCGTGATCAACCCCTTGGTCACATTGTGCACATTATGATGATGTCCTACCGAGTGGGCCCAGAGATACCTCTCCGTTTACACGGAGTGACAAAATCCCAATCTCGATTCGTGCCAACCCAACAGACACTTTCAGAGATACCCGTAGTGTACCTTTATAGCCACCCAGTTACGTTGTGACGTTTGGCACACCCAAAGCACTCCTACGGTATCCGGGAGTTGCACAATCTCATGGTCTAAGGAAATGATACTTGACATTAGAAAAGCTTTAGCATACGAACTACATGATCTTGTGCTAGGCTTAGGATTGGGTCTTGTCCATCACATCATTCTCCTAATGATGTGATCCCGTTATCAACGACATCCAATGTCCATGGTCAGGAAACCGTAACCATCTATTGATTAACGAGCTAGTCAACTAGAGGCTTACTAGGGACATGGTGTTGTCTATGTATCCACACATGTATCTGAGTTTCCTATCAATACAATTCTAGCATGGATAATAAACGATTATCATGAACAAGAAAATATAATAATAATCAATTTATTATTGCCTCTAGGGCATATTTCCAACACAGAGTGTCGGGGAAGAGTTCCGTCAGCACGACGGCGTGGTGACGATCTTGATGTTGTACCGTCGCAGGGCTTCGCCTAAGCACCGCTACAATATTATCGAGGACTTTGGTGGAGGGGGGCACCGCGCACGGCTAAGAGATCAATGATCAATTGTTGTTGTGTCTAGAGGTGCCCCCCTCCTCCGTATATAAAGGGAGGGGGGAAGGAGGAGAGGGCCGACCAAGGGGAGGAGGCGCGCCCAAGGGGGGCAATCCTACTCCAAGTAGGATTTCCCCCCTCTTTCCTAGTCCAAGTAGGAGAGGGGAAGGAAGGGAAGGAGAAGGAGAAGGAAGGAGAGGGAGGAAAAGGAGGAAAGGGGGGCCGGCCCCCTAGTCCAATTCGGTTTGGGCTAGGGGGGCCGCGCGCCCTGCCTCCTCTCTTCCACCACTTGGCCCATGAGGCCCATTGCTTCTTCCTCGTATTCCCGTAACTCCCCGGTACCCCCGAAAATACCCGAATCACTTGAAACCCTTCCGATGTCCGAATATAGTCGTCCAATATATTGATCTTTACGTCTCGACCATTTAGAGACTCCTCGTCATGTCCCCGATATCATCTGGGACTCCGAACTCCTTCGGTACATCATAACTCATAAATTCATAATATAACTGTCATCGAAACGTTAAGCGTGCGGACCCTACGGGTTCGAGAACTATGTAGACATGACCGAGACACGTTTCCGGTCAATAACCAATAGCGGAACCTGGATGCTCATATTGGCTCCTCCATATTCTACGAAGATCTTTATCGGTCAAACCGCATAACAACATACGTTGTTCCCTTTGTCATCGGTATGTTACTTGCCCGAGATTCGATCGTCGGTATCTCAATACCTAGTTCAATCTCGTTACCGGCAAGTCTCTTTACTCGTTATGTAATGCATCATTTCGTAACTAACTCATTAGTTACATTGCTTGCAAGGCTTATAGTGATGTGCATTACCGAGAGGGCCCAGAGATACCTCTCTGACAATCGGAGTGACAAATCCTAATCTCGAAATACGCCAACCCAACATGTACCTTCGGAGACACCTGTAGAGCTCCTTTATAATCACCCAGTTACGTTGTGACGTTTGGTAGCACACAAAGTGTTCCTTCGGTAAACGGGAGTTGCATAATCTCATAGTTGTAGGAACATGTATAAGTCATGAAGAAAGCAATAGCAACATACTAAACGATCAAGTGCTAAGCTAACGAAATGGGTCATGTCAATCACATCATTCTACTAATGATGTGATCCCGTTAATCAAATGACAACTCATGTCTATGGTTAGGAAACATAACCATCTTTGATTAATGAGCTAGTCAAGTAGAGGCATACTAGTGACATTAAGTTTATCTATGTATTCACACATGTATTATGTTTCCGGTTAATACAATTCTAGCATGAATAATAAACATTTATCATGAAATAAGGAAATAAATAATAACTTTATTGCCTCTAGGGCATATTTCCTTCAGTCTCCCACTTGCACTAGAGTCAATAATCTAGTTCACATCGCCATGTGATTTAACACCAATATTCATATCTGTATATGATTAACACCCATAGTTCACATCGTCATGTGACCAACACCCAACGGGTTTACTAGAGTCAATAATCTAGTTCACATTGCTATGTGATTAACACCCAAAGAGTACTGAGGTGTGATCATGTTTTGCTCGTGAGAGAAGCTTAGTCAACGGGTCTGTCACATTGAGAGCCATATGTATTTTGCAAATATTCTATGTCTACAATGCTCTGCACGGAGCTACTCTAGCTAATTGCTCCCACTTCCAGATTGAGACTTAGAGTCATCTGGATCGGTGTAAAAGCTTGCACCGATGTAACTCTTTACGACGGGCTCTTTTATCACCTCCATAATCGAGAAATATTTTCTTAGTCCTTACTAAGGATATTCTTGACCAATGTCCAGTGATCTACTCCTAGATCACTATTGTACTCCCTTGCCAAATACACAGCAAGGTATACAATAGGTCTGGTACATAGCATAGCATACTTTATAGAACCTATGATTGAGGCATAGGGAATGACTTTCATTCTCTTTTCTATTTTTTGCCGTGCTCGGGATTTGAGTCTTACTCAATTTCATACCATTGCAACACAGGCAAGAACTCTTTCTTTGACTGTTCCATTTTGAACTACTTCAAAAACTTGACAAGGTATGTACTTATTGAAAAACTTATCAAGCGTCTTGATCTATCTCAATAGATCTTGATGCTCAATATGTAAGTAGCTTTACTGAGGTCTTTCTTTTAAAGAACTCCTTTCAAATACTCCTTTATGCTTTCCAGAAAAATTCTACATCATTTCTGATCAACAATATGTTACTCACATATATTTATCAGAAAGGCGGTAGTGCTCCCACTCACTTTATTGTAAATACAGGCTTCACCGCAAGTCTGTATAAAACTATATGCTTTGATCAACTCATCAAAGCATATATTCCAACTCCGAGATGCTTGCACCAGTCCATAGATGGATTGCCGGAGCTTGCACAATTTGTTAGCACCTTTAGGATTGACAAAACCTTCTGGTTGCATCATATACAACTCTAAATCCATTAAAGAATGCAGTTTTGACATCCTTTTGCCAGATTTCATAAAATGTGGCAATTGCTAACATGATTCGGACAAACTTTAAGCATCGATACGAGTGAGAAAAAAACTCATCGTAGTCAACATCTTGAACTTTGTCAAAAACCTTTTTCGACAAATCTAGCTTTGTAGATAATAACACTATTATCAATGTCCGTCTTCCTCCTGAAGATTCATTTATTTTCTATGGCTTGCCGATCATCGGGCAAGTCAATCAAAGTCCACACTTTGTTCTCATATATGGATCCCATCTCAGATTTCATGGCCTTCAAGCCATTTCGCGGAATCTGGGCTCATCATCGCTTCCTCATGGTTCGTAGGTTCGCCATGGTCAAGTAACATGACTTCCAGAGTAGGATTACCATACCACTCTGGTGCGGATCTTACTCTGGTTGACCTACGAGGTTCGGTAGTAACTTGATCTGAAGTTTCATGATCAATATCATTAGCTTCCTCACTGATTGGTGTAGTTGTCACAGGAACCAGTTCTTGTGATGAACTACTTTCCAATAAGGGAGCAGGTACAGTTGCCTCATCAAGTTCTACTTTCCTCCCACTCACTTCTTTCGAGAGAAACTCCTTCTCTAGAAAGGATCCGAATTTAGCAACAAAAGTCTTGCCCTCATATCTATGATAGAAGGTGTACCCAATAGTCCCTTTTGGGTATCCTATGAAGACACATTTCTCCGATTTGGGTTCGAGCTTATCTGGTTGAAACCTTTTTCACATAAGCATCGTAACTCCAAACTTTAAGAAACAACAGCTTAGGTTTACTCCTAAACCATAGTTCATATGGTGTCGTCTCAACGAATTTAGATGGTGCCCTATTTAAAGTGAATGCAGCTATTTCTAATGCATAACCCCAAAAACGATAGTGGTAAATCGATAAGATACATCGTAGATCGCACCATATCCAATAAAGTGCGGTTACGACGTTCGGACACACCATTACGCTGTGGTGTTCCATGTGGCGTGAGGTGTGAAACTATTCCACATTGTTTAAAATGAAGGCCAAACTCGTAACTCAAATATTCTTCTCCACGATCAGATCGTAGAAACTTTTATTTTCTTGTTACGATGATTCTCCACTTCATTCTGAAATTCTTTGAACTTTTCAAATGTTTCAGACTTGTGCTTCATTAAGTAGATATACTCATATCTGCTCAAATCATCTGTGAAGATCAGAAAATAACGATACCCGCCACGAGTATCAACACTCATTGGACTGCATACGTCGGTATGTATTATTTCCAACAAGTCAGTAGCTCGTTCCATTGTTCCGGAGAACGGAGTTTTAGTAATCTTGCCCAAAAGGTACGGTTCGCAAGCATCAAATGATTCATAACCAAGTGATTCCGAAAATCCATCTTTATGGAGTTTCTTCATGCGCTTTCCACCGATATGACCCAAACGGCAGTGCCACAAATAAGTTGCACTATCATTATTAACTTTTGCATCTTTTGGCATCAATATTATGAATATGTGTATCACTACGATCGAGATCCAACAAACTATTTTTATTGGGTGTATGACCATTGAAGGTTTTATTCATGTAAACAGAACAACAATTATTCTCTGACTTTAAATGAATAACCGTATTGCAATAAACATGATCAAATCATATTCACGCTCAACGCAAACGCCAAATAACATTTATTTAGGTTTAACACTAATCCCGAAAGTATAGGGAGTGTGCGATGATGATCATATCAATCTTGGAACTACTTCCAACACTCATCGTCACTTCACCCTCAACTAGTCTCTGTTTATTTAACTCCTATTTCGAGTTACTAATTATTAGCAACCGAGCAAGTATCAAATACTCAGGGGCTACTATAAACACTAGTAAGGTACACATCAATAACCTGTATATCAAATATACCCTTGTTCACTTTGCCATCCTTCTTATCTACCAAATATTCAGAGCATTTCCGCTTCCAGTGACCATTTCCTTTGCAGTAGAAGCACTCAGTTTCAGGCTTTGGTCCAGCTTTGGGCTTCTTCACGGGAGTGACAACTTGCTTGCCATTCTATATGAAGTTCCCTTTCTTTCCCTTTGCCCTATTCTTGAAATTAGTGGTCTTGTCAATCATCAACACTTGATGCTCTTTCTTGATTTCTACCTTCGTTGATTTCAGCATCACGAAGAGCTCGGGAATCATTTTCGTCATCCCTTGCATACTATAGTTCATCACGAAGTTCTAGTAACTTGGTGATGGTGACTAGAGAACTCTGTCAATCACTATCTTATCTGGAAGATTAACTCCCACTTGATTCAAGCGATTGTAGTACCCAGACAATCTGAGCACATGCTCACTAGTTGAGCAATTCTCCTCCATCTTTTAGCTATAGAACTTGTTGGAGACTTCATATCTCTCAATTCGGGTATTTGCTTGAAATATTAACTTCAACTCCTGGAACATCTCATATGGTCCATGACGTTCAAAACGTCTTTGAAGTCCCGATTCTAAGCCGTTAAGCATGGTGCACTAAACTATCAAGTAGTCATCATATTGAGCTAGCCAAATGTTCATAACGTCTGCATCTGCTCCTGCAATAGGTCTATCACCTAGCGGTGCATTAAGGACATAATTCTTCTGTGCAGCAATGAGGATAAACCTCAGATCACGGATCCAATCCGCATCATTGCTACTAACATCTTTCAACACAATTTTTCTCTAGGAACATATCAAAATAAACATATGAAAGCAACATCGCGAGCTATTGATCTACAACATAATTTGCAAAATACTATCAGGACTAAGTTCATGATAAATTAAAGTTCAATTAATCATATTACTTAAGAACTCCCACTTAGATAGACATCTCTCTAGTCATCTAAGTGATCACGTGATCCAAATCAACTAAACCATGTCCGATCATCACGTGAGATGGATTAGTTTTCAATGGTGAACATCACTATGTTGATCATATCTACTATATGATTCACGTTCGACCTTTCGGTCTCCGTGTTCCGAGGCCATATCCGTATATGCTAGGCTCGTCAAGTTTAACCTGATTATTCCGCGTGTGCAACTGTTTTGCACCCGTTGTATTTGAACGTAGAGCCTATCACACCCGATCATCACATGGTGTCTCAGCACGAAGAACTTTCACAACGGTGCATACTCAGGCAGAACACTTCTTGATAATTAGTGAGAGATCATCTTAAAATGCTACCATCAATCAAAGCAAGATAAGATGCATAAATGATAAACATCACATGCAATCAATATAAGTGATATGATATGGCCATCATCATCTTGTGCTTGTGATCTCCATCTCCGAAGCACCGGCGCGATCACCATCATCACCAGCGCGACACCTTGATCTCCATCGTAGCATCGTTGTCGTTACGCCATCAATTGCTTCTATGACTATCACTACCGCTTAGTGATAAAGTAAAGCAATTACAGGGCGTTTGCATTTCATACAATAAAGCGACAACCATATGGCTCCTGCCAGTTGCCGATAACTCGGTTACAAAACATGATCATCTCATACAATAAAATATAGCATCACGTCTTGACCATATCATATCACAACATGCCCTGCAAAAACAAGTTAGATGTCCTCTACTTTGTTGTTGCAAATTTTACGTGGCTGCTACGGGCTTAGCAAGAACCGTTCTTTCCTACGCATCAAAACCACAACGATAGTTTGTCACGTTGGTGTTGTTTTAACCTTCGCAAGGACCGGGCGTAGCCACACTCGGTTCAACTAAAGTGAGAGAGACAGACACCCGCCGGTCACCTTTAAGCAACGAGTGCTCGTAGCGGTGAAACCAGTCTCGCGTAAGCGTACGCGTAATGCCGGTTCGGGCCGCTTCATCTCACAATGCCGCTGAACCAAAGTATGACATGTTGGTAAGCAGTATGACTTATATCACCCACAACTCACTTGTGTTCTACTCGTGCGTATGACATCTACGCATAAAACCTGGCTTGGATGCCACTGTTGGGGAACGTAGTAATTTCAAAAAAATTCCTACGCACACGCAAGATCATGGTGATGCATAGCAACGAGAGGGGAGAGTGTTGTCTACGTACCCTCGTAGACCAAAAGCGGAAGCGTTAGAACAACGCGGTTGATGTAGTCGTACGTCTTCACGGCCCGACCGATCAAGCACCGAAACTACGGCACCTCCGAGTTCTAGCACACGTTCAGCTCGATGACGATCCCCGGACCCCGATCCAGCAGAGTGTCGGGGAAGAGTTCCGTCAGCACGACGGCGTGGTGACGATCTTGATGTTCTACCGTCGCAGGGCTTCGCCTAAGCACCGCTACAATATTATCGAGGACTTTGGTGGAGGGGGCACCGCACACGGCTAAGAGATCAATGATCAATTGTTGTTGTGTCTAGAGGTGCCCCCCTCCTCTGTATATAAAGGGGGGAGGAGGAGAGGGTCGGCCAAGGGGAGGAGGCGCGCCCAAGGGGGGCAATCCTTCTCCAAGTAGGATTCCCCCCTCTTTCCAAGTCCAAGTAGGAGAGGGGAAGGAAGGGAAGGAGAAGGAGAAGGAAGGAGAGGGAGGAAAAGGAGGAAAGGGGGGGGGCGGCCCCCTAGTCCAATTCGGTTTGGGCTAGGGGGGCCGCGCGCCCTGCCTCCTCTCTTCCACCACTTGGCCCATGAGGCCCATTACTTCTTCCTCGTATTCCCGTAACTTCCCGGTACCCTCGAAAATACCCGAGTCACTCGGAACCCTTCCGATGTCCGAATATAGTCGTACAATATATCGATCTTTACGTCTCGACCATTTTGAGACTCCTCATCATGTCCTGATCTCATCCGGGACTCCGAACTCCTTCGGTACATCAAAACGCATAAACTCATAATATAACTGTCATCGAAACTGTTGTGTTGGTCATCCTAATATATTCATCGCATGCACACAATGAGGGGGAGCTAAAAGCAAATTGTAACTAAACATATTCTGTATCCATTTTGCTCCCATGATTATCATTGCTAAGACTATTTATTACATCTATGATACTACATGTATGATTGTCATCAACAAACAAAAAGGGGGAGATTGAAAGTGCAATCATGCCCTTACATTATGTTTTTGTTGGTTATGACAATCTACATGTAGGGGACTAACAATGGATGCCAAGTGAATCTCAGGTGTTGGTCCCCGGTTCGTCAAAATTGTGTGTGGATCAAGAGCATACGATGTGGGTTCTCTCAAGGTTGAAGTGTTAAAATGATGTTTCATTTTGTTTCCTTGAGTATAGGATCCCCCACTATTAAGAGGGGATCGATTGGGTTCGTAACAGACTTGCTCGAGTCAAAATACTCTTTTCTATAGGTCTTTGATCCATTCTGTCTCTGGGAGTGCCGGATGTCTGGGCCGCTGTCCTCCCCCGGATGTCCGGCTCTTGCCCCGGATATCTGGCCTTCCTGTCCAGTAGGTTTTCTGTTTTTCGCCGGATGTCCGGGTGTGCGCCAGATTTCCGGGCCTTCCTGTCTTGCCGGATGTCCGGGCCCCTTTCCGGATGTTTGGCCCCTTACTGCCCGACAAACTGATGTGGTTCTGTAAACGTTCGTGGGCTCTCCGGATGTCCGACTATCTTCCGGATGTCCGGGCTTCCCTTTTACGCCGGATGTCCGGGCTTGACCCCCGGATGTCCGGCTCCTTTGGTTCCTACTCTGTTCTGCCCTGTTCTCCAAGTGGCTTGACAGGTCGGATGTCCGGCCTCCAGCCCGGATGTCCGGCCTGCCCGTTCACTTGCAGTACAACGGCCATATTTGAGCTCACACTATATATATTGCCTCTCTTTCCCACTAGAGAGGTTGACCATTCACTTTGAAAAAACCCTAGAACACTTCTCACACTCTCTCTCATTCCTCCACACCAAATCTTAGATCCCCAAGGGATTTGAGAGCTTTGGGAAGAAGTTGTCCGATCAAGTGATAGATCCACTTCTCCTCCTTCTTTGCACCCAAGGAATTCGTGATTTGAGCAAGTCTTGAGCAAATCCCCATCGATCTTGTTACTCTTGGAGGTTGGAGACTCCTAGGCGGTAGGAGTCTTTCGGAGAGGAATCGACCTTTGTGATTACCCTCGGATAAGTTTGTGAGGGTTTGGAGACCACCCCAAGGTCTACCACTAGTGGTTGAGAAACGCCTTCGTGGTGTTGTCTCAAAGGGAGAATAGGGTGAGCCTTCGTGGCGTTGGTGTGCCTTCGTGGTAACATCCACCTCTCTAACGGTGACTAGCTTCCCTCCAAGGAAGTGAACATCGGCATACATCCTTGTCTCCCGGAGTTGCGGTTATTCCTAACCCTAACTCTCTACTTGTGGTTACTTGTCTTGTTTGCACTTACTTACATCATATTGTGCTTGCTCACTTATATGCTTGTGTTACTTGCCTTGTACTTAGTACTTACTAGCAATTGTTAGGCTCACCTTCATATTCCGCATTATTGCCTAAAATTGCTAAGTAATACATAAAATTTGTAATTGTACCTATTCACCCCCCCTCTAGGTCCATATCGATCCTTTTCAATTGGTATCAGAGCCTCGTGCTCTATTCTTGTGGCTTAACCGCCCTAGAGCGAGATGAACCCGGATGGGACTCTCCTGGTTGTAGATCCTAAGGATAAAGGCGAGGCTTCCTTTGAAGTCAAGTCCTTTACGTCGGAGGATCTAGAACGGGCCCTTGCTAAGAAAAAAGAGGAGCATGATGCTTCTCTTAAGGCCTTGATCCAAATGAGATTAGCCACTTTGTCCACAGTGCTTGCACCACTCTCGGGTGGTGCTGCCTTGAGGCCAACTGTGCCTACTCCATCACTTGGTCAACAACCTCCTAGCAATGAACACGCCAGTGTTCCTTGGCTTTATGCAAGACCTCAGGTTGAGAAACCAAGATATAACCCTCAAGGCAAACCTCCTTTACTAAGTGCCACTTCCGATTTTGCCTTGTGGAGAGTTGCTATGCAGGATCATCTTCGACATGGAAACAATGCGATGCTGGAGATCCTGGAGTATGGCTATCATGTGGTTGATCCAAAGAACCCCACACCAAGAGAAATATATGACAAGAACCTCAATGACACTGCAATCATGTGTATAAGGAGAGGCATGGATGAAAAGCAAAGGAGACCGTTCATACACATCACAAGTGCCAAGGAACTATGGGAAAGTATTATACGATCCAAGACTGGCACCTCTACCCTCCGGAGTGCTCAATATGAAATTGCCAAGGGGCAATTGCAAAACTTTTGTATGGAGAAAGGTAAAACCCCCAATCAACTCCATGAGCGCCTCATGACTCTCACTGCCGATATTGAGTCATGTGAGTGTGACAAGACACAAGATGGATTCAACATGACTAAAAGATTCCTTGTGGATAAATTGCTTCATGCTCTTGCTCCATATCACCATCAAATGGTGTGGGACATAAGACAACACCATACCTTCAAGGAAATGACTACAGGTGACATCATATCCACCTTTCAACTATTTGAAGAGTCAAAGGCTAATGCCACAAAACATCTTGCCATGCATGGTTCCCCATCATCAAAGGTCAATCTTGCATTGAAGGCCAAGCATGTATGTGAAGATGAGCAAAGTGAAGAAGAAGAAGATGATGATGATGATGATGAAGATGGTGATGAGATTGAATCCGACGAGGGCCCTTCATATGAAGACATGGCTCTTTTTGTCAAGAAGTTTAGCGCGGGAAAATTCAAGGGAAGATTTCAAAAGAAGAAAGTAAGAAAATGCTACAACTGTGAGGAAACCAACCACTTCTCAAATGAGTGCCCTTATGAGAAGAGAGAAGATAAACCAAGGTTTCCCAAGACCTTTCCTAAGAAGAAATTGCCAAATCCTTTGAACTCCAAGCTCAAGAAGAGAGATGGGAAAGCAATGGTTGCTCAAGAAGAATCAGATCCGGATGATGTTAGTGGTGTTGCTGGAGTTGCTCAAGATTCTCAAAACACATTGAGGCTAGTCAATAAGAGTGGTGAAGTTGTCACCTACAACTACATGAAGGATTACAAGGGCAACGCTCATAAGTGCCTCATGGCGAAGACCGTGGTAGAAGATGGAGAGGATCAACACTCTCCTGACAAGGTCAAGGTAACCCCACGATCAAACCCTCCTCTTTTCACTCCTCCTACTCCTAGTGATGAGTATCTTGATGCGGAGGATAGTTATGAGGATGATGATCTAAATGATCCTATGCTTGCTAAACTTAATAAGTTCATGTGCTCCCTCAAAGGAAAGAAGCTCACTATGTTTCGTATGCTTATGGAGATGGTGAGTAAGCACGCCATCACCATTAAGGAACTCGAAACCCTCGTCACCGAGGAAAAGGAAAAATGTGAAAACCTTGAGCGGAAAGTCCAATATGAGGAAACACGAAATGATGAACTATGCTTAAAAATTGGTGCAAATATTGATGTTCATACTAAAGATCTTGCCTCCTTGAAAAAGGCTATTGGCTCTTGTGAAGAGTTGATGAATGATAAAAGTAAGCTTGTGAAGTCTCATGCTTCTCTCTCTAAGGATTGTGAGCTTCTATCCGTGTCACTCAAGACTAAGGAAGAAGAGCTCACCCTTCTTACAAAGAGTTTTGAGACGCTCAAACTTACTTATCTTGAAACTCTAGCTAAGGCTTAATCGTCTCCTATTATAAATGTTGATGCTTGTTCTACTAACTCTAGTCGTGATCTAGCATCTATTCTTGAGGAGAATCATTTTCTCAAGGCTCAAATTGAGAAAGGGCTCATAACATGTGCTCAAGGGCAAAAGAACCTTGATGAGGTGTTGAGCCAACACAATGAAGTGTTCGCCAAGAAGGGACTCGGGTTTGACCCAAGCACAAGCAAGAAGAAGACATCCTCTCAAAAGTGCACCACCCCTTTAAAAGAAACTTTTGTACGAGAAGGACACAAGGAGAAAAGTAAGGTTGCTAGTGGGAAGGCCACAAGGGGCATGCCCACTCTTAACAAGCCAAAAGAGTTCATGCCTCCATCCTATGTACTTCGTAAGACTAAGGATGGAGAAGTTTATGCAAAGTTTGTTGGTCCTCGAAATGCATTTCGGTTTTATGCTATTTGGGTCCCTAAGACACTTGTGACTAACTTGAGAGGTACCATTGCAAAATGGGTGCCTCTAACCAAGTAATAATTGTGTGTAGGTTGCCTTCTCCGGTGGAGTAAAATGGGTGATTGATAGTGGATGTACCAATCATATGACCGGAGATAGCAAATTGCTCTACGATTTCATGGAAGCTATTCAACCATTTATGAGCATTATGTTTGGTGGAGGATCAAAAGGACAGGTACTTGGGTTGGGGAAGGTGGCTATCACAAATGTGATGTCTCTTGCAAATGTCATGCTTGTCCAATTCCTTAAATATCATTTGCTTTCTGTTCGTCAATTGGCTTCTGTTGGTTATGATACACTATTTGGACTAACGGATGTGAAAGTCTTTAAGAGAGATACTCTCGAAGTGGCCTTTGTTGGAGAGTTGGATGGCAACCTTTACACGGTTGATTTCTCGAAAGAGAGCACATTCCATGCAACTTGTCTAATGGCCAAGGCCGACAAGGGGTGGCTATGGCATCGCCGGCTAGCCCATGTCGGCATGAGGAATCTTCAAGATCTCTTAAAGGGTAATCACATCCTTGGACTAACAAATGTCTCTTTTGAGAAAGATCGTGTGTGTAGTGCATGTATAGCCGGGAAGCAACATCAATCAAAGCACCCACCCAAGAATATTGTGTCTACTTCAAGGCCTTTGGAGCTCCTTCATGTGGATCTCTTTGGGCCTCCTTCATGGGATAGTCTTGGTGGGAAAAAGTATGGACTTGTCATTGTTGATGATTACTTAAGATATACATGGGTGTTTTTCCTCAAGTCCAAGGACGAGACAAAGATCACTTTCATTGACTTTGCCAAGCAAGCACAACGCAAGTTTGACAAAGAAATCTTGGCAATAAGAAGTGACAATGGATCTGAGTTCAAGAACTATACCTTGGAAGAATTCCTTAGTGATGAAGGGATTGGGCATCAATATTCAGCTCCATACACTCCTCAGCAAAATGGTGTAGCCGAAAGGAAGAACCGCACCCTTGTGGAGATGGCAAGGTCCATGTTGGATGAATACAAGTCACCACATAGTTTTTGGGCCGAAGCTGTCAACACCGCATGTCATGCATCAAACCGGCTCTTCCTCCGCACTATATTGGAAAAGACTCCATATGAGCTTCTAACTGGAAACAAGCCAAATGTCAAGTACTTTCGTGTATTTGGGTGCAAATGTTTCATCCTCAACAAAAGAGAAAGGTTAGGAAAATTTCAATCCAAAACAATTGAGGGTATATTTATTGGCTATGGATCAAACCCTCACGCCTATAGAGTCTACAACAAATCCAATGGATGTGTTGCAGAAACTTGTGACGTGGTGTTTGATGAATTTAATGGCTCCCATGGGGAGCAAGTTGATCTAAGTGATGTAGGTGAAGAAGATTCTTCTCAAGACATTTTGACCACGGGTGTTGGTGCACTTCTTCCTATGGAACAAGAACCTCATGATGATGAAGAAGAAGATAGAAGTCTCACACATCATCAAACTACTTCAACATTCATACCACCACAAGCCCCTATTGCTCAACCGATACCCTTAGCCCAAGTTGAAGAGGATGATCAAGTTCCTCCTCATGACAATCTTCAAGAACAAGAACAAGAAAGTCCAACCATTGATGATGAACCTCAACAAATGCAATATGAACAAGAAGATCTTCCTCCACACATTAATGATCCATATTTTGAGGATGTGGATGATGGACATGAAGTTGAACCTCGTGAAACCCTTACCTCTATCATGCCACGAGTGGCCGGTCGTGTTGATGTTGACAAAATACTCACCGGCATATCGGAAGGTAGAGTCACTCGTAAACATTTGACCAACTTTTGTGCTCACTTCTCTTTTGTGTCTAGTTTTGAGCCCATCAAGGTACAAGATGCATTGATGGACAACGATTGGCTAGTTGCTATGCAAGAAGAGTTGAACAGTTTTGAATGCAACCAAGTGTGGTCATTAGTCAAGAGGCCACCTACCGAACACAACGTCATTGGAACAAAATGGATTTTCAAGAACAAACAAGATGAGAATGGTGTAATCATCCGAAACAAGGCAAGGTTAGTGGCACAAGGGTACTCGCAAGTTGAAGGTTTGGACTTTGGTGAGACCTTTGCCCCTGTTGCCCATCTTGAATCCATTTGCATCTTACTTGCTTATGCTGCTTTCAATGGTTTTACACTACATCAAATGGATGTGAAGAGTGCTTTCCTTAATGGTCCTCTACAAGAAGAAGTATATGTATCACAACCACCTGGGTTCGTTGATCCCAATCACAAAGACTATGTGTATAAACTTCATAAGGCTTTGTATGGCCTCAAACAAGCACCTCGTGCTTGGTATGATCATCTTAAGAAGTTTTTACTCGATGATGGTTTAGTGAGAGGGGTGATCGATCCCACTCTTTTTACTAAGAGGGATAAGGGTGATTTGATCTTATGCCAAATCTATGTAGATGATATCATTTTTGGTTCTCCTAACATTCATTTGTGCAAGAAGTTTGCAGCGTCAATGACCAAGAATTTTGAAATGTCACTCAATGCGGATTTGAAGTTCTTCCTCGGATTTCAAATTCAACAATTCAAGAAGGAATTTTCTTGTCCCAAGCAAAATACCTCAAGGATATCCTAGAGAAGTTTGGTATGTCTGATGCTAGTCCATGTAAGAAACCAATGCCAACCAAAATAACACTCACTAAAGACACAAACGGTATCCCTTTCGACCCATCTAAATATCGCTCTATGATTGGTTGATTGCTTTATCTTTGTGCATCTAGACCAGACATCATGTTTAGTGTATGCATGTGTGCTAGATTTCAAGCTTCCCCTAGGGAAAGTCATCATAAGGCGGTTAAGCATATTCTTAGATACCTTGTTCATACCCCAAAGTTGGGTCTATGGTATCCCAAGGATGCTAAGTTTGATCTCATTGGGTACACGGATGCGGATTGGGCCGGAGACAAAGTGGATCGTAAGTCCACTTATGGTGCATGTCAATTTCTTGGACGCTCCTTGGTAAGTTGGTCATCGAAGAAACAAAATTGTATTGCCCTCTCTACCGCAGAAGCTGAATACATTGCTGCCGCCAGTTGTGCAACTCAGTTATTATGGATGAGGCAAACTTTGAAGGATTACGTTATCACCTATAGACATGTGCCTCTTCTATGTGATAATGAAAGTGCTATCAACATTGCTGAGAACCCCAAGGATCATCTCCGCACCAAGCACATTGATATTAGATATCACTTCTTGAGAGATCATGTTGAGAAGGGTGATATTCACATTGATCATATTGGTACAGATTTGCAACTGGCAGATATTTTCACCAAACCATTGGATGAAGCAAGGTTCTGTCGACTTAGGCGTGAACTTGGTATCTTGGAGCTTGACAACATTATGTGAAATCTAGTACCCATCCATGCATAAACTTAATGTCTCGTCTTGATGTAGGCATATATTTAGGGGGAGACACTCAATCCATGAGTTCTCTCACCTTACATAATGCATAAATTGAACAAACACTCTCAAAGTTATCATAGTTTTTTTCAAACTAGGATACTTTAATATGATGGAGTCGTGACCATGTGCTCAAAGTTTATATCTTTGTGGTACTATGTTCCATATGCTCAAACATGGTGACCTCAGTCACCGCTTGTACAATGCTTATATGGACCCTTCTTCTTAATCATGTTTGGATTATTTATGCATCTTAGCATGGCCTTAGACGTCTCATGTTGTCCCCCTTATTAATCTCATGTAAACTACTTGGCGGTGTCTATATAAAATTCTCGTGTCAGCCCCCTCCTTCACATCTCTCCCTTGTGTGTGTCGTCTGTCCAGTGACCGGACATCCGGGTCTCTCGCCGGACATCCGGGCTCTGTGAAAAAAATCCTTGCCCATCAAAACAATCATAAACTACCGTCAGTGGCCGGACATCCGGGCCTCAGCCGGACATCCGGGCGCTGCTTCTCTGGTCTCTGTTTTCCACTCGCCGGATATCCGGGCCTTGCCCCGGATGTCCGGCCCGTCACCCGCAAGTCGCGTATACCTGGGGAGGGGGTGTGGGGTTTGGGGGCAGTTCCATTTTTTTTCCCTTCGTCCCTCTCCTCATCTCTCCTCACAGCCGCCGCCGCCGGGCCGCTACTCCGGTGCTGCCCCGCCCATCTCCTTCGACCTCCGGCCCTGATCTCCTGCCAACGGACTCCTCTCCTCCCGATCTACGATTCTATCCAATCCATTTCTTGGATTGTGGCTTGAGTCTCTTGGGAGGGGCCGGTGTTCGGTGGGATTCACCTTCGGAGTTCTTCATGGCTCGTACCAAGAACTACGGTCCCAATCGTCCCGAGGTGTCTTCTCGGGGTAAGGGTGCTATCTCTTCTCATCTTCCCTTGCTTGTGACTAAATCTTATTGGGTTGCATTATTCTCCATGTACATCTTACCATATCTATTGCTCTCGCATTTAGGTTCTGTTTACCTAAGCCTACAAACACCTCTATATGCACTCGGTTACTCAACTTAACCATGGGAATGAAATTTGTTCATTCCACGGTTTAATTTGGCGTATCCTTGTTCATGTTCTTTGGCTTCTTCTTATTGAAAACCATTCATTATCCATTCCAGTTGATCGCCGGCAAGGCTCCACTGACTCCGATGAGCATGCGCGGCCCAAGAAAAAGAAGGCCACCACCAAGAAGAAGAAGCGAGCACCATCCACCAGTCCATCGGCCTCGGATCCAGATGATGTGGACTATGTTGGAGAGGAAGAGGATGACAGTGCACCACGACAGTCTGTTGGACAGTCCAAGCCCGGTACTAGGAGGGCGCCAATGCCTCAAGTTCATGGTTCTGCAATACCCATTACCCATGGTCGTCGCATCTCCATGGAGCTTCCTGATAGCGGAGGTCGCCCCACTCACGACTTCACAACTGTGGGGGCGGGGCAATATCTTTAGTTCCGTCGGGATGTCAATCAATATGAGATGGTGGCTGATGCCGAAGATCCTCGATTCCGGACTCGTATGCAGCAGGATCTCTATTCCAGTTTTGTCCATGGGCGTGGCCTTGCTCCTCACTCATACTTGGATCTAAACTTCCTACGTGATAATCCTGCCATGTTCCCTAACAATCCAGTCAAGATCATTTATGACATGACTCTTGGTCCCGCAATGACCTTCAGGTGTGATTGGAGTGAAGCTGCCATTCTACAGTTCTATGCCACCTGTTTCTTTGGTCCGGACAACACTCTCACTTGGATGACCGATGACACTACACTGAGCATCACCTATGACAGGTTTGTTCAGATTTTGGGTCTCTCGGGTGTTGGCCATTGCATCCACAGTATGGATCCAGAGGGCAAGCCCAAAGGGATTGATGCTTGCATGCCTCTTGTAAAACCTCCCTCTCAGCTCACTGATGAAGAAAAAGCATATCCAGTCAATGAGGTATCCATATTCCATGCTCCTTTCTTCATCCTCTTTCAGTGTGTGCTTCGCATTCTATATCCTAAGAAGGGAGATCGCTCGAGGGCTCGCAACTATTGTATTGACTTGATGGTTCATATGCATGAGAAACCCACTGTGCCTCTGGACACTGCCAACTTCATTTGGCATGAGATCCGTCTTTGCAGTTTTATTCAGACGTGCCAGTTCCCTCATGCCCCATATATTCAGGCTCTGATTGATCACACTGCTCCATTTGAGGTGGTTAAGTCAATTGTGCACTCCATTTGGAAACCTCCTCCTCACATGCGTGTGACGGCTAAGGCTCCTACTCAGCCTAGGAGGTCTGCTGGTGGGAGGACAGCTGCTCCTACTCAGCCCACTGGTTCTTCTGTTCCATCTTCCTCGACCGCTCCTCGTGGCCGTTTTGCATCATTCTTGGGTAAGGCTCAGTCTGCTATCATGAAGGCAATCACTTTCAGCTGTCAGTAGAATCATGATGTTCAGAAGCGCCTTGTCATCTCCAAGAATATACTCAAACATCGCCTCCGTGACCGTGGGAGTCCTGTTAGTGATGATGATCCTCTTCCCGCAGCTCCATCCTCGTCCACTTCTGGCTTTCCATCTCGTGCTGACTACCCCAAGTTTCTTGATGATGATGATGACATCCGTCAAGAGTGATTGAGACTGTTTAGTTCTTCACCCCTTTTTTACTTGTTGCTGTCAAAGGGGGAGAAGTAGTATCGTAGTAATATGGTCATGCTATGATATGTTATTCCCTATGGTACTTGTTCGCTTGAGAATATGTTATGATTATGTTTATGCTGCTACCTATGGTACTTGTTCGCTTGAGACTATGTTATGATTATGGCATGGCCATGAAATGTTCTCAGTCTATTTGAAGTGTTATGATGATTTCATATGTGCTCGTCTCTTACTTCTTTAATTCTTTAAGTCACATATGAAAACTGTTGTGTTGGTCATCCTAATATATTCATCGCATGCACACAATGAGGGGGAGCTAAAAGCAAATTGTAACTAAACATATTCTGTATGCGTTTTGCTCCCATGATTATCATTGCTAAGACTATTTATTACATCTATGATACTACATGTATGATTGTCATCAACAAACAAAAAGGGGGAGATTGAAAGTGCAATCATGCCCTTACATTATGTTTTTGTTGGTTATGACAATCTACATGTAGGGGACTAACAATGGCTGCCAAGTGAATCTCAGGTGTTGGTCCCCGGTTCATCAAAATTGTGTGTGGATCAAGAGCATACGATGTGGGTTCTCTCAAGGTTGAAGTGTTAAAATGATGTTTCATTTTGTTTCCTTGAGTATAGGATCCCGCACTATTAAGAGGGGATCGATTGGGTTCGTAACGGACTTGCTCGAGTCAAAATACTCTTTTCTATAGGTCTTTGATCCATTCTGTCTCTGGGAGTGTCGGATGTCCGGGCCTCGTGCCGGATGTCCGGGCCGCTGTCCTCTCCCGGATATCTGGCTCTTGCCCCGGATATCTGGCCTTCCTGTCTAGTAGGTTTTCTGTTTTTCGCCGGATGTCCGGGTGTGTGCCGGATTTCCGGGCCTTCCTGTCTTACCGGATGTCCAGGCCCCTTTCCGGATGTCTGGCCCCTTACTGCCCGACAAACTGATGTGGTTCTGTAAACGTTCGTGGGCTCTCCGGATGTCCGGCTATCTTTCGGATGTCCGGGCTTCCCTTTTCGCCGGATGTCCGGGCTTGACCCCCGGATGTACGGCTCCTCTGGTTCCTACTCTGTTCTGCCCTGTTCTCCAAGTGGCTTGACAGGTCGGATGTCCGGCCTCCAGCCCGGATGTCCGGCCTGCCCGTTCACTTGCACTACAACGGCCATATTTGAGCTCACACTATATATATTGCCTCTCTTTCCCACTAGAGAGGTTGACCATTCACTTTGAACAAACCCTAGAACACTTCTCACACTCTCTCTCATTCCTCCACACCAAATCTTAGATCCCCAAGGGATTTGAGAGCTTTGGGAAGAAGTTGTCCGATCAAGTGATAGATCCACTTCTCCTCCTTCTTTGCACCCAAGGAATTCGTGATTTGAGCAAGTCTTGAGCAAATCCCCATCGATCTTGTTACTCTTGGAGGTTGGAGACTCCTAGGCGGTAGGAGTCTTTCGGAGAGGAATCGACCTTTGTGATTACCCCCGGATATGTTTGTGAGGGTTTGGAGACCACCCCAAGGTCTACCACTAGTGGTTGAGAAACGCCTTCATGGTGTTGTTTCCAAGGGAGAATAGGGTGAGCCTTCGTGGCGTTGGTGTGCCTTCGTGGTAACATCCACCTCTCTAACGGTGACTAGCTTCCCTCCAAGGAAGTGAACATCGGCATACATCCTCGTCTCCCGGAGTTGCGGTTATTCCTAACCCTAACTCTCTACTTGTGGCTACTTGTCTTGTTTGCACTTACTTACATCATATTGTGCTTGCTCACTTATATGCTTGTGTTACTTTCCTTGTACTTAGTACTTACTAGCAATTGTTAGGCTCACCTTCATATTCCGCATTATTGCCTAAAATTGCTAAGTAATACTTAAAATTTGTAATTGTACCTATTCATCCCCCCCCCTCTAGGTCCATCTCGATCCTTTTCATAGTGGATACTAGGGATCAAACCATAACAAAACTAACTTGATTACATGGTAAATCTCATCCAACCCATCACTGTCCAGGAAGCCTACGATGGAATTACTCACGCACAGCGGTGAGCATCATGAAATTGGTGATTGTTGGAAATATGCCCTAGAGGCAATAATAAAATGATTATTATTATATTTCCTTGTTTATGATAACTGTCTATTGTTCATGCTATAATTGTATTAACTGGAAACCATAATATATGTGTGAATACATAGACCACAACATGTCCCTAGTGAGCCTCTAGTTGACTAGCTCGTTGATCAATAGATGGTTATGGTTTCCTGACCATGGACATTGGATGTCATTGATAACGGGATCACATCATTAGGAGAATGATGTGATGGACAAGATCCAATCCTAAGCATAGCACAAGATCGTGTAGTTCGTTTGCTAAAAGCTTTTCTAATGTCAAGTATCATTTCCTTAGACCATGAGATTGTGCAACTCCCGGATACCGTAGGAATGCTTTGGGTGTGCCAAACGTCACAACGTAACTGGGTGGCTATAAAGGTGCACTACAGGTATCTCCGAAAGTGTTTGTTGGGTTGGCACGAATTGAGACTGGGATTTGTCACTCCGTATGACGGAGAGGTATCTCTGGGCCCACTCGGTAATGCATCATCATAATGAGCTCAATGTGACTAAGTAGTTAGTCATGGGATCATGCATTACGGAACAAATAAAGTAACTTGCCGGTAACGAGATTGAACGAGGTATTGGGATACTGACGATCGAATCTCGGGCAAGTAACATACCGATTGACAAAGGGAATTGCATACGGGATTGCTTGAATCCTTGACATCGTGGTTCATACGATAAGATCATCGTGGAACATGTGGGAGCCAACATGGGTATCCAGATCCCGCTATTGGTTATTGACCGGAGAACGTCTCGGTCATGTCTGCATGGTTCCCGAACCCGTAGGGTCTACACACTTAAGGTTCGGTGACGCTAGAGTTGTTATGGGAAATAGTATGTGGTTACCAAAGGTTGTTCGGAGTCCCGGATGAGATCCCGGACATGACGAGGAGCTCCGGAATGGTCCAGAGGTGAAGATAGGTATATTGGACGAAGGGTATTGGAGTCCGGAATTGTTCCGGGGGTACCAGGTGATGACCAGCGTGTCCGAAAGGGGTTTCGGAGGCCTCGGCAAGCGTTGGGGGGCCTTATGGGCCAAGGGGAGAGGGCACATCAGCCCACTAAGGGGCTGAGCGCCCCTCCACCCCATCTCACGTAACCAAGAGAGGTGGGGGCGCCACCCCTAGGGCAGCCGCCCCTCCCGGCTTGGGGGGAAAGTTTCCTAGGGGGTGGGGGCGCCCAACCCATCTAGGGTTTCCCCTGTGGCCGCCGCCCCTCCCCTAGGGAACCCCAGGGGCCTCCCCCTCCTCCCTTCCCCCTATATATAGTGAGGGAGAGAGAGGGCAGCTGCACCCTTCCCCTGGCGCATCCCTCTCCCTCCTCCAACACCTCCTCCTCCTCCGTAGTGCTTGGCGAAGCCCTATCGGAGAACCACGAGCTCCATCACCACCACGTTGTCGTGCTGTCGGAGTTATCCCTCAACTTCTCCGCTCCCCTTGATGGATCAATAAGGAGGAGACGCCCCCGGGCTGTACGTGTGTTGAACGCGGAGGCGCCGTCCGTTCGGCGCTTAGATCGGAATCTACCGCGATCTGAATCGATGCGTGTACGACTCCACCAACCGCATTCTTGTAACGCTTCCGCATCGCGATCTTCAAGGGTATGAAGATACACTCATCCTCTCCCTATCTTGTTGCTAGAATCTCCATAGATTGATCTTGGTGATGCGTAAATTTTTTTGAATTTCTGCTACGTTCCCCAACAGTGGCATCATGAGCTAGGTCTATTGCGTAGATTCTATGCACGAGTAGAACACAAGTAGTTGTGGGCGTTGGTTTTGTTCAATATGCTTACCGTTACTAGTCCTATCTTGTTTCGACGGTATTGTGGGATGAAGCGGCCCAGACCGACCTTACACGTACACTTACGTGAGACAGGTTCCACCGACTGACATGCACTTGTTGCATAAAGGTGGCTAGCGGGTGCCAGTCTCTCCCACTTTAGTTGGATCGAATTCGATGAAAAGGGTCCTTATGAAGGGTAATAACAATTGGCATATCACCGTTGTGGCTTTTGCGTAGGTAAGAAACGTTCTTGCTAGAAACCCATAGCAGCCACGTAAAACATGCAACAACAATTAGAGGACGTCTAACTTGTTTTTGTAGGGTATGCTATGTGATGTGATATGGCCAAAAGAATGTGATGAATGATATATGTGATGTATGAGATTGATCATGTTCTTGTAATAGGAATCACGACTTGCATGTCGATGAGTATGACAACCGGCAAGAGCCATAGGAGTTGTCTTAATTTATTGTATGACCTGCATGTCATTGAAAACGCCATGTAATTACTTTAATTTATTGCTAAACCGTTAGCCATAGTAGTAGAAGTAACAGTTGGCGAGACAACTTCATGAAGACACGATGATGGAGATCATGGTGTCATGCCAGTGACGAAGGTGATCATGTCGTGCCTTAAGATGGAGATCAAAGGCGCAAGATGATATTGGCCATATCATGTCACTTTATGATTTGCATGTGATGTTTATCATGATTACATCTTATTTGCTTAGAACAACGGTAGCATAAATAAGATGATCCCTCATTAACATTTCAAGAAAGTGTTCCCCCTAACTGTGCACCATTGTGAAAGTTCGTTGTTTCGAAGCACCACGTGATGATCGGGTGTGATAGATTCTAACGTTCACATACAACGGGTGTAAGCCAGATTTACACACGCAAAACACTTAGGGTGACTTGACGAGCCTAGCATGTACAGACATGGCCTCGGAACACAAGAGACCGAAAGGTCGAACATGAGTCGTATAGTAGATACGATCAACATGGAGATGTTCACCGATGATGACTAGTCCGTCTCACGTGATGATCGGACACGGCCTAGTTGACTTGGATCATGTATCACTTAGATGACTAGAGGGATGTCTATCTGAGTGGGAGTTCATTAGATGAACTTAATTATCATGAACATAGTCAAAAGGACTTTGCAAATTATGTCATAGCTTGCGCTTTAGTTCTACTGTTTAAGATATGTTCCTAGAGAAAATTTTAGTTGAAAGTTGATAGTAGCAATTATGCAGACTGGGTCTGTACACTGAGGATTGTCCTCATTGCGGCACAGAAGGCTTATGTCCTTAATGCACCACTCGGTGTGCTGAACCTCTAGCGTCGTTTGTGGATGTTGCGAACATCTGACATACACGTTTTGATGACTATGTGATAGTTCAGTGCGTAATGTTAAACGGTTTAGAATTGAGGCAGCGAAGACATTTTTTGAAACGTCGCAGAACATATGAGATGTTCCAAGAGCTGAAATTAGGATTTCAGGCTCGTGCCCACGTCAAGAGGTATGAGACCTCCGACAAGTTTCTTAACCTGCAAACTAAGGGAGAAAAGCTCAATCATTGAGCATGTGCTCAGATTGTCTGAGTACTACAATCACTTGAATTGAGTGGGAATTAATCTTCCAGATGAGATAGTGATGGTTCTCCATAGTCACTGCCACCAAGCTATTAGAGCTTCGTGATGAACTATAACATATCAGGGATAAACATGACGATCCTTGAGCAATTCACGATGTTTGACACCGCGAAAGTAGAAATCGAGTAGGAGCATCAATTGTTGATGGTTAGTAAAACCACTAGTTTCAAGAAGGGCAAGGGCAAGAAGGGATACTTCATGAGACGACAAATCAGTTGCTGCTCTAGTGAAGAAACCCAGGGTTGAACCCAAACCCGAGAGTAAGTGCTTCTGTAATGAGGGTACAGTCACTGAAGTAGAACTACCCTAGATACTTGGTAGATGAGAAGGCTGGCAAGGTTGACAGAAGTATATTGGATATACATTGTATTAAATGTGTACTTTACTAGTACTCCTAGTAGCACCAGGGTATTAAGATACCGGTTCGGTTGCTAAGTGTTAGTAACTCGAAATAAAAGAGCTACGGAATAAACGGAGACTAGCTAAAGGTGAGATGACGATGTGTGTTGGAAGTGTTTCCAAGGTTGATGTGATCAAGCATTGCCTGCTCCCTCTACCATCGAGATTGGTGTTAAACCTAAATAATTGTTATTTGGTGTTTGCGTTGAGCATAAACATGATTGGATTATGTTTATCGCAATACGGTTATTCATTTAAGCAGAATAATGGTTACTCTGTTTATTTGAATAATACCTTCAACTGTCTTGCACCTAAAATGAATGGTTTATTGAATCTTGATCGTAGTGATACACATGTTCGTGCCAAAAGATATAAGATAGTAATGATAGTACCACATACTTGTGGCACTGCCACTTAAGTCATATTGGTAAAAACGCATGAAGAAGCTCCATATTGATGGATCTTTGGACTCACTCGTTTTTGAAAAGATTGAGACATGCAAACCACGTCTATTGGTATATACGCATGAAGAAACTCCATGCAGATGGATCGTTTGGACTCACTTGTTTTTGAATCACTTGAGACATGCAAATCATACCACATGGGTAAGATGACTGAAAGGCCTCGTTTTCAGTGAGATGGAACAAGAGAGCAACTTGTTGGAAGTAATACATTTGATGTGTGCAATCCAATGAGTGATGAGGCACGCGGTGAATATCATTATGCTCTTACTTCACAGATGATTTGAGTAGATTCTTAGTATATTTACTTGATGAAACACAAATCTGAATTATTGAAAGGTTCAAGTAATTTCAGAGTGAAGTTGAAGATCGTCGTGACAAGAGGATAAAATGTCTATGATATGATCATAGAGATAAATATCTGAGTTACGAGTTTGGCACACAATTAAGACATTGTGGAAATTGTTTCACAACTAATACCGCCTGGAACACCATAGTGTGATGGTGTGTCCGAACATCATAACTGCACCCTATTGGATATGGGGCATACCATGATGTCTCTTATCGAATTACCACTATCGTTCATAGGTTAGGCATTAGAGACAACCAAATTCACTTTAAATAGGGCACCATGTAATTCTGTTGAGATGACACCGTATGAACTATGGTTTAGAGAAACCTAAGCTGTCGTTCCTTGAAAGTTTGGGGCTGCGACGCTTATGTGAAAAAAAGTTTCATCCTGATAAGCTCGAATCCAAAGCGGATAAATACATCTTCATAGGACACCTAAAACAGTTGGGTATACCTCCTATTTCAGATCCGGAAGCAAAAGTGATTGTTTCTAGTAACGGGTCCTTTCTCGAGGAAAAGTTTCTCTCGAAAGAATTGAGTGGGAGGATGGTGGAGACTTGATATGGTTATTGAACCGTCACTACAACTAGTGTGTAGCAGGGCACAGGAAGTTGTTCCTGTGGCACCTACACCAATTGAAGTGGAAGCTGATGATAGTGATCATGAAGCCTCGGATCAAGTCACTGCCGAACCTCGTAGAACGACAAGGACGCGTACTGCTTCAGAGTGGTACGGTAATCCTGTCTTGGAGGTCATGTTGCTAGACAACAATGAACCTACGAGCTATGGAGAAGCGATGGTGGGCCCGGATTCCGACAAATGGCTCGAGGCCATAAAATCCGAGAGAAGATCCATGTATAAAACAAAGTGTAGACTTTGGAAGAACTACTTGATGGTCATAAGGCTGTTGGGTACAGATGGATTTTTAAAGGGAATACAGACAATGATGGTAAGTGTCACCATTAACAAAGCTCGACTTGTCGCTGAGATGTTTTCCGACAAGTTCAAGGAGTTGACTACGGTGAGACTTTCTCACTCGTAGCGATGCTAAGAGTATGTTGGAATTATATTAGCAGTTACTGCATTATTTATGAAATCTTGAAGATAGGGTGTTAAAACATTGTTTCCTTAATGATTTTTTTGAGGAAAGGTTGCATGTGATACAACCAGAAGGTTTTGTCAATCCTGAAAGATGCTAAGAAGTATGCAAAGCTCCAGTAATCCTTCTAAGGACTAGAGTAAGTATCTCGGAGATGGAATATATGCTTTGATGAGATGATCAAAGATTTTGGGTTTATACAAAGTTTATGAGAAACTTGTATTTCCAAAGAAGTGAGTGGGAGCACTATAGAATTTCTGATGAGTATATGTTGTTAACATATTGTTGATTAGAAATGCTGTAGAATTTCTAGAAAGCATATAGGGTATTTGAAAAGGTGTTTTTCAATGGAAAACCTGGATTAAGCTACTTGGACATTGAGCATCAAGATCTATAAGGATAGATCAACTGAATAATACTTTCAAATGAATACATGTCGTGACAAGATTTTGAAGAGGTTCAAAATAGATCGGCGAAGACGGAGTTCTTGGTTGTGTTGTAAGGTGTGAGTATTGAGTAAGACTCAAGACATGACCTCGGCAGAAGAGAGAGAATGGACGAAGGTCGTCCCCTATGCTTCAGACATAGGATCTACAGTATGTTATGCTGTGTACCGCACCTGAAGTGTGCCTTGCCATGAGTCAGTCAAGGGGTACAAGAATGATCCAGGAATGGATAACAAGACAATGGTCAAACATACCCTTAGTAACTAGTGGACTAAGGAATTTTCTCGATTATGGAGGTGGTAAAAGAGTTCGTCGTAAAGGGTTACGCCGATGTGAACTTTGACACTAATCCGGATTATTCTGAGTAGTAAACCGGAATCGTATAGTAGAACAGTTATTTGGAATAGCTTCAAATAGAGCGTGGTAGCTGCATCTAGGAGATGACATAGAGATTTGTAAAGCACACACGGATCTGAAAGATTCAGACCCGTTGACTTATAACCTCTCTCACAAGCGAGATATGATCAAACCCAATGGGTGTTGGATTCATTACAATCACATAGTGATGTGAACTAGATTATTGACTCTAGTACAAGTGGGAGACTGTTGGAAATATGCCCTAGAGGCAATAATAAAATGGTTATTATTATATTTCCTTGTTTATGATAATTGTCTATTGTTCATGCTATAATTGTATTAACTGGAAACCATAATACATGTGTGAATACATAGACCACAACATGTCCCTAGTGAGCCTCTAGTTGAGTAGCTCGTTGATCAATAGATGGTTATGGTTTCCTGACCATGGACATTGGATGTCATTGATAACGGGATCACATCATTAGGAGAATGATGTGATGGACAAGACCCAATCCTAAGCATAGCACAAGATCGTGTAGTTTGTTTGCTAAAAGCTTTTCTAATGTCAAGTATCATTTCCTTAGACCATGAGATTGTGCAACTCCCGGATACCGTAGGAATGCTTTGGGTGTGCCAAACGTCACAACGTAACTGGGTGGCTATAAAGGTGCACTACAGGTATCTCCGAAAGTGTTTGCTGGGTTGGCACGAATTGAGACTGGGATTTGTCACTCCGTATGACGGAGAGGTATCTCTGGGCCCACTCGGTAATGCATCATCATAATGAGCTCAATGTGACTAAGTAGTTAGTCACGGGATCATGCATTACGGAACGAGTAAAGTGACTTGCCAGTAACGAGATTGAACGAGGTATTGGGATACCGACGATCGAATCTCGGGCAAGTAACATACCGATTGACAAAGGGAATTGCATACGGGATTGCTTGAATCCTTGACATCGTGGTTCATCCGATGAGATCATCGTGGAACATGTGGGAGCCAACATGGGTATCCAGATCCCGCTGTTGGTTATTGACTGGAGAACGTCTCGGTCATGTCTGCATGGTTCCCGAACCCGTAGGGTCTACACACTTAAGGCTTGATGACGCTAGAGTTGTTATGGAAAATAGTATGTGGTTACTGAAGGTTGTTCGGAGTCCCGGATGAGATTCCGGACATGACGAGGAGCTCCGGAATGGTCTGGAGGTGAAGATCGGTATATTGGATGAAGGGTATTGGAGTCCGGAATTGTTCCGGGGGTACCAGGTGATGACCAGCATGTCCGAAAGGGGTTTCAGAGGCCCCGGCAAGCGTTGGGGGGCCTTATGGGCCAAGGGGAGAGGGCACATCAGCCCACTAAGGGGCTGAGCGCCCCTCCCACCCCATCTCACGTAACCAGGAGAGGTGGGGGCTCCACCCCTAGGGAAGCCACCCTCCCAGCTTGGGGGGCAAGTTTCCTATGGGGTGGGGGCGCCCAGACCCATCTAGGGTTTCCCCTGTGGCCGCCGCCCCTCCCCTAGGGAACCCTAGGGCGCCTCCCCCTCCTCCCTTCCCCCTATATATAGTGAGGGAGAGAGAGGGCAGCTGCACTCTTCCCCTGGCGCAGCCCTCTCCCTCCTCCAACACCTCCTCCTCCTACGTAGTGCTTGGCGAAGCCCTGCTGGAGAACCACGAGCTCCATCACCACCACGCCATCGTGCTGTCGGAGTTCTTCCTCAACTTCTCCTATCCCCTTGCTGGATCAAGAAGGAGGAGACGTCCCCGGGCTGTACGTGTGTTGAACGCGGAGGCGCCGTCCGTTCGGCGCTTAGATCGGAATCGACCGTGATCTGAATCGCTGCGTGTACGACTACACCAACCGCGTTCTTGTAATGCTTCCGCATCGTGATCTTCAAGGGTATGAAGATACACTCATCCTCTCCCTCTCTTGTTGCTAGAATCTCCATAGATTGATCTTGGTGATGCGTAGAAAATTTTGAATTTCTGCTACGTTCCCCAACAAGAGGATGGTTGATGATGACGATGGCAACGAATCCCCCTCCCCGGAGCCCCGAACGGACTCCAGATCAGCCCTCCCGAGAGAGATTAGGGCTTGGCGGTGGCCTCGTATCGTAAAATGCGATGAAACTTTCTCTCTGATTTTTTTCTCCACGAAACGGAATATATAGAGTTGGAGTTGAGGTCAATGGAGCATCAGGGGGCCCACAAGATAGGGGGCACGCCCAAGGGGAGGGGGCACGCCCCCCACCCTCGTGGACAGAGTGTGGGCCCCCTGGCCTTGATTCTTTCGCCAGTATTTTTTATATTTTCGAAAAGTTATCTCCGTGGATTTTCAGGTCATTCCGAGAACTTTTGTTTTCTGCACAATAAACAACACCATGGCAGTTCTGCTAAAAACAGCGTCAGTCCGGGTTAGTTTCATTCAAATCATGCAAGTTAGAGTCCAAAACAAGGGCAAAAGTGTTTGGAAAAGTAGATATGTTGGAGACGTATCAACTCCCCCAAGCTTAAAGCTTTGCTTGTCCTCAAGCAATTCAGTTGATAAACTGAAAGTGATAAAGAAAAACTTTTACAAACTCTATTTTCTCTTGTTGTAAATATGTAAAGCCAGCATTCAAGTTTTCAGCAAAGATTATGAACTAACCATATTCACAATAACACTTAGGTCTCATGTTTACTCATATCAATGGCATAATCAGCTAGCGAGCAATAATAATAAAACTCGGATGACAACAGTTTCTCAAAACAATCATAATATGATATAACAAGATGGTATCTCACTAGCCCTTTCTGAGACCGCAAAACATAAATGCACAACACCTTTAAAGATCAAGGACTGACTAAACATTATAATTCATGGTAAAAGAGATCCAGTCAAGTCATACCCAATATAAACTAATAGTAATACATGCAAATGACAGCGTGCTCTCCAGCGGGTGCTTTTTAATAAGAGGGTGATGACTCAACATAAAAGTAAATAGATAGGCTCTTCGCAGAGGGAAGCAGGGATTTGTAGAGGTGCCAAAGCTCGAATTTAAAATAGAGATGAATAACATTTTGAGTGGCATACTTTCACTGTGAACGCAACAACTATGAGATGGCGATATCTTCCATGCTACATACATTATAGGCGGTTCCCAAACTGAATGGTAAAAGTTTATACACCCCCACCACCAACAAGCATCAATCCATGGCTTGCTCGAAACACCGAGTGCCTCCAACTAGCAACAGCCCTGGGGGAGCACCATGGCAGTTCTGCTGAAAACAACGTCAGTCCGGGTTGGTTTCATTCAAATCATGCAAGTTAGAGTCCAAAACAAGGGCGAAAGTGTTTGGAAAAGTAGATACGTTGGAGACGTATCACCCACCACTCGCGCCGTCCTTCGGCATTGAGGCGGCCGCGGGGAATGACGTCGTTGACGGAGGCGATTTGCTCTTCGCGGCGATGCTCGAAGTACATTGTCCACAACATTTCGCTGTCGGGAGCGTACCTCGGCTCGTTTCGCTGTTCCTCCGTCAGGGACGAGCGGATGCGGGCGATCTCTGCCCGCCGCGCCGCCCCTTCGGGCACCGGGACGCCGCCGGTGCTCACTCCACGCCCCCGGCACGCGCATGTCTGGGGGCGCCGGGTACTCGACCTCGTAGAGGAGGCGCGCCTCCGGCTCTTGGAGTTGGCGGCGGCCGAAACCGTTCGCCGTCGCGCCGTCGCCTGGAAACCTCTCGGCTATCTTTGCTCGGCGGCGGGAAGGGGGGGATAGGGATGCTTTTGCGAGGTGGATGCAGGGGAGGTTGTGGCGTTCACTGGCAGGCAGGGGTCGCCTTTTATAGCCCCAGCGGGGCGACGAGAGGCTGCATGCCGGGAGACACGTGGCGGGAGCGGGCGGGACGCGCGTCGCCGGCGCCTTCACTTCGCCGCCCGTGAGGCATCAATGGAGCATCAATGGAGGCTGACCGGCGCGGCAGCCTTGGCATTGATTCCCGCGGTAACCGAGGCGATGAGGGCGACGAAGCGGCGTCTCGCTGACTCTTCGGGCCCATCCCCGTTCGCGCCAAAATCGCGTCCCCCAGCGCCGCCAGGTGCTCCCAACGCGCTAATTTCGGCCAAACCGACGAAAAACGAGCTCGTGGGGGCGCGACTGGGCCGTTTTTTCGGCGCCGGCGTGAAGAAATCACTTGGGGGGCCGTGTTTGGGGCTCGGCTGGACATGCTTTTAGTCCATAAAAATATTTAAAAATGCACTAAACCATATAAAACTCATGTAAATATGTTAGGCGAAAACCTAATTTGAGAGATAATAATACTTGGACCGGTCCGTATTCTACTCAATAGATAGACAGAATGTGCACGCCGCAAAAGCCATTTGATAAGGCGTACACAACCAAAGCCTTCGCCTCTAAGGCTTCCCGTGTTTATAACTGGTACTCTTCTTGTTACTGGCACGTCAAAAAAAAGTTTTATGCAAATGTGAAGTGCGTGTTCGTTGGTGCTCCACGGCCTCCAAGTCGCTGATGTTATTGGAAATGGACGTGCTAACCATACAGATACTTATCATGGAGTAAGTGGAATTTTCCAGCTCAAGTCATCTAAGAGCACGCATCCAATTCGAGGAAGAAACCTGGAAGCGCGGCGCGCACGTTGATGAATGCCGAGCCACCACACACACACACACACACACACACACCCGGAGACGCGCTCCAACGGGCGCGGTCAGAGAGGATCCCGGCCGCAACGGTAACGAACGCCAGCCCAACCGGCCACCAAACGCGGCACGCCCGGAGCCCAACCCAACAGACGGCCAGCCGTACTCCTCTCCCTTCTCCCGCAACCCTACGCGACCGACCTGGCCATCCTTCCCCTCCCCTCCCCGCTCCGCCGCTATATAAGCCGCCACCCCCGCTCGCCTCTCCCTCCCACCTCCCAAGCCGCCACCCCCGCTCGCCTCTCCCTCCCACCTCCCAAGCCGCCACTCT
>NC_057798.1:220159903-220162900 GCF_018294505.1 Triticum aestivum | reverse complement strand
GCCGCCACTCTCAAGCCTCTTGCTCATCCGCGTGCAGCATCTCTCTAGCTTCCCCCTAGAGAGATCTCACAGCCGAATAAGCAGCAGCAAGAACCCCTCCGGCCCTCCTCCCAGCACCACCAGGAACCAAGTCAAGTCGCCAATGGCCGGTCTCAGGATGAAGTTCGTCGCCGTCGCCGCCATGGCCGCCGCGCTCGTCGCCTCCGCGGCCGCCGCCGAGGCCCCGGCCCCGGCGCCCGCCTCCGACGCCGCGGCCGCCGTGCCCCTCGCAGCGGCCTCCTTCGCCGCCGCCGCCTTCGGTTACCTCTTCTGCTAGATCCGTCGCGGTGGCGTGTGATGAGATGAGATGACCCTTCTTCGTCTGTCCGGCTTGGTTTACTCGTCGTCTTGGTGTGTGTGCGTGTGTTCGTGTTGGGGCGTGAGGTGTGGGCGCGTGCGTGTGTGTATGTATGGGTCGCGGTGGTGTGGGAGGTGTGTCCAGTACGTGCGCCGGCGTGCCATTCTTTGTGTTGGTGATCATGTACTTACTCTCTTGTTCTTGCAATGAATGAGACCATTTATTTGATTCTTTCTCCCCAGCTTAAACATCAAGTCTTAACTGTTCTGATGCATGCCGTTGAGATGATGAATCTTTGCGTTTCGCATCACCAAATATTTTCCTTCAGGAAATTTCGTGCTAAAAAACTCGGTATACAAATGAAACTAATACCAAATTAACTCTGTTCAACGTCAAATTTGGCGTATGGAGATCGATTTGATGCACGCTCCGCATCTGTTACCGGCAAAGCATCAATTATTCAAGCTCGGAACTGCTGGTTTCTGTGTCGTAATAAGAGTTGAAAAATGAATTAAGATCCTCGAGCAATGCAATTTGGAAATCAAATAGGCCTTCAGTTTTCTGAAGAACAGTCTTGGAGATTTTTCTCTTTTTTTGTGTGTGGTACATGTACTTGCATGGTTTGTTTGGAGACGCCAGGTTGTTAATTGGGTGAGCGATCCAAAGGGTGGAATGATTGGACCATGTGGCCGCCATGTGCAGCTGCTCAGCATCGGTCCACAGGTGAGTTGTCGAGGTAGGGCAACCGTACCAACTGTATCATTTTCTGCGACCACGCACCAACGGTATCATGGAAGTGGAAGAAGGTGAATTGAACTCCGAACCGTGCGTTAAGCTGAGTTACGGCACAGTTGAACCGTTCGTCTAATGTCATTGTGCTACACATGCATAGGTTTATGGTAAACCTGTTCATGGACAACCCGGCCCGGAGGCCCGAACCCGAAGCCCGACATTCGGGCTGGGCTCGGGCTCCAGTTTCTCGCCTGAAGCCCGGCCCGAAAGCCCGAAATGACTATATATATTATTTTTATTCAAAATATATGTATAATATCTTGAATATGATTAATTTAATTAAAAAATGCCACTGTTCATGTGCTTCGGGCCGGGCTCGGGCTTGGGAATTTTTCATCGGGCTTTGCCAAGCTCGGCCCGAACCCGACCCTACCCGGGGAATGATCAGGTTTAGTTTATGGGACAGTTTAGTTAGAAAGAAAAAAATTTAGTCAGCGTGTAATTGCGTGTAACTCTTTGTACGTTTAGTATTATTGAATGTTTTTATCGTTTTTTTTTCTCTTGGTCTTTGCCAAGGAAGAAGAATGGCCTGAGCGTATAAGCTCATTTTTTTTATGTCTGTATAAGTTCGTTCTCGGGAGAAAGGGAGGGCCACAGGCGGCTGGAAAACCGTAAGCCCGACCCTATTGTAATCATGAAACTGGACGACGCCCATATAATTGCTGGGGTTGCCCCTTCCGGCGCATCTACATCCGTGAGAACTATAGCTTGCTTATAGCGAGAGTATCACCGTCTCGCCACGCTGCGCTCGCTTTGTTCGATGTGTTCGCTTCGCTAGTTTGCTTTGTCTTTTTTTTCGTTCTCGTGTTCTTTTCTCTTCATTCGGGTTTCTCTATTTCTTCAATGGTTTTCTCCACTTTTCTGTTTTTACTTTGTTTTTTCTCTGATTTTATTGTTTTTCACTAGTTTTCACCGTTCTTTGGTTTTTGTTTCTTTCTTGTTTCTTTTTCCTTTCTTGCCCATTTTCTTCAATTTTTTTTGTTTCTTTCCACGGGTTTCTACCATTTTCTTTCGTTCCTCATCTTTTTACACTGGTTTTTCTTTGGTTTCTTGTTTTTCTTTGTTTTCTTTTGTTTCTTTCTTGCTATTTCTTTTTTTTCTTTGTGATACTTCAACTCCCTCAAGTTTTAACTCAGTTTGTCTCCATCTTTTTATGTTTCTTTGCCACTTTTTATGTTTTTTCCTATTTCTTCAACACATATACAATTCTTTAGTGCACATTGTATATCTTTGGTGTATAAATGAAGCATTTTCTTGATACATGTTCGGCATTTTCAAATACACGATGTATACTTTCTTAAAAAGGATGCTATGTACACATTTTTTAATACATGATCAATAGTTTTTTAGTACATGCTGAACATTTTTATTGAAAGAAACAGTTTTTAAACTGAACGACATTTTTAAATACATGATTAACATTTTTCCAACATATGTTTTTGAAATCATATTTTCCCATACACATTTGTACATTTTTCGTATATACCAGGAACATTTTACCTACACATCTAACATTATTTGTATACATGATTACTATTTTAACAACTTATATTTTATGATGTTTACATTTTCTATATATATTGTCGATTTTTTATACACGAGGAACATTTTTGATATACATGTTTGATATTTGGAAATTCATAATTAATCTTTTAAAACATATTTTTTTATGTCTACTTTTTCCATAAACATCATATATTTTGTATACATCACGAAACATTATATATATTCTAAAAAAGGAAACATTATATATATACACCTCTAACATTTTCTAAATATATGATAAACATTTTTTAAACATATATTTTATGTATACATCTTATATTTTTCTACACATCAGGAATAATTCTTACCTCTAACATTGTCCA
>NC_057798.1:220157846-220159276 GCF_018294505.1 Triticum aestivum | reverse complement strand
TAATTTGTGCATACATTTTTTGTGTACATCAGAAACATTTTTAAAACACATTTAACATTTTTCAAATGCATGATTAACACTTTTCAACCTCTTTATATAAAGTGATTTTATAATAGCTATGTTAAGAATAATTCGACATACAAGCAAAAGTAAGAAAACACAACAATAAAGAATATTGTTTTCTGAAAAAGGAATAAAGAAAGCGTTGACGGCCCGTGTCCGGGCTGGGCCGGCCTAATCGGGCGGCTGCGTTCAGCAGGATGTTCTACTGTTTAACTGTCTAGCTTGAAGCGAGACATAGGCGCGCCGAGGGCGCGCCCCTATATGTCTGCTTCAGCCTGACGGGAGGAACCCCTGGCAGTGGCTCGAGTTGTGCCGACCTAGACAGGACGTAACAACAGCCTCGTTTTCTGTTTTGTTTTTCGTTTTGGCTTTTTTACTTTTGTTTATACTTTCAAATATTTTAAATAAATATATTAAAAATCACTCTACATAAAACATTTGAAAAATGTTGACCAAGCATTAAAAATATATTAGATATGTATAGAAAAAATATTTCTCACGTATACAAAAAATGTATACAAAACAATTTGTATGAACAATTTCATCATGTATTTAAAAATGCCAAAAAAATATTTGAAAATATTGAACAAGTATTTGAAAAATGTTAATCAAGCATTTAGAAAATGTTAAATGTGTATAGAAACAATGTTGACCATATATTAAAAATACGATGAGAAGAATTTGGTCATATATATAAATATCTTAATCAAGCATTTAAAAATGCTGAATAAGTATTTGAAAAGTATTAATAAAGTATTCAAAAAATGTTAAATGTGTATAGAAAAGGTGTTGACCATGTATTAAAAAATGATGGAAACTTTTGATCATGTAAATAAAAATAATAAAAAATCTAGAGAAAATCTTGAACAAGTATGTGAAAAGAAAGTATTAATCAAGCATTTTAAAATTTTAAATGTGTTTAGAAAAAAATGTTGTCCATATGTTCAAAGAATGTGAAATATTGCATTTAATGAATGTTAATCAAGTATTTGAATTATGTTAAATGTTAATAGGAAAAATGTTGAACATGTGTTTGAAAATGTTAATCATTTATTTGAAATTTTTTAATCAAGCATTTGACAAAGTTTAAAAATGTGTATAGAAAAAATGTTGACCATGTATTAGAAAAATGTAAATCTTGGGTTTGAAAAATGTTGATCAAGCATTTGAAAAATGTTAAAAACATGTATAAAAAATGTTGACCATGTATTAAATAAATTATATTTGTGTTGGAAAAATGGTAAACATGTAATAAGTAATTGTTGTTGACATAACAAAAATGTAGAACGAAAGCCAAAAGAAACAAACAAGACTAGAAAATGAAAACCGACAAAGAAGCAAAATAAACCAAAGAAACAGATGAAAAA